>NW_010545603.1:87849-100140 GCF_000687285.1 Phaethon lepturus
AAAGCAACTAGCTTGCCACATGTTTCTGCACAGGAGAATAAGGAAACAGGGAATGCTGCCCTGCTATATCTCTGGTTAAGCCATGCAGGGCTGCCATCTCCCTTTTGCGGGGGAGAAGCAGCTACACTAAGGTGGCAGGATGGGGTGACTCCCACACCTGACAAGGTCTAACCTATGTTTTGGCAGAGTGACTAAAAGCTGTTGGAAAAACACGACCAACCAATTGGAAACCTTAAGCACCAAAAATGACAGCCCTACAGCTTCAGGCTGACTCATCTTCAGCACAGTCTCTCCAGCACAGCTCTGAGACCGCCAGCTGCTGAATTACCAACTGGTGCCACTTGCAGCAATAAATTCTCAGATGTGGGCAAGGGACACCAAGACATTTTGTTAATGAAACCTTCAGTCCCTTCTGAACTGGTCTGAATTTGCACTACTGACTCCAAGTTATGTTCCCATCATCCTAAACTCCCAAAATTGCCATCCCTATATCCCAATGCTGTCAATACATTACCTAAAGTTCAGGGCAACTGAATTAAACACAGACAAGCCAATGCCCAGATATCCATTGCTAAGGAAATAAATTTTCCTTCGCTGCATAAAATTCCAGGAACGTGCTCTTAAAGTGATCAAAAGCTTAGTATTGGAGCCGCTAAATCTCTGAGGGTTGCCATTTTGGATGCCTATTAAGGGTTTATATTTATGTTATAAATCACTTTATTGCATTCCACAGAGAGCGATTTTAACACTAGGATCATATCCCTTAACTAGTTTTTATATGAAATTTAAAGGCTGAAGAACAGTAATGGTACTATTAAAGACACCTACTTTTTGCTTCCTGAAAATAATAGCATGCTACAGAGCCATGAAAAGAGAAAATGATAGCAGTGCTAACCTGTAATAATTACACTAATAAAGAGAAAATAGCATTGAAGAAATTATGGGGGGGAAGACACTAGAATTTCTATGTCTAGCTAAAGCGCTAGCATAACCTTTCAGAGAATATATTTGCAAAGTATATAAAAAGTTCCAGTTATTTCAAAGGTTACGATTATCGCCTGCCCTTATTTGAATTGACATCAGTTATTACTACACTTTCTTGATCCAGAGTCTAAAAAATACAAGGAACGTAAAATGTAGGTATAAAATTACAGTGGTGTTTGATATTACACTGTTATTAAAGTGATATTTACTGAGTTCAGGCTGCTTTTTCCCCTCCCTCGTGTAAGATTTGTGAAGGAACAGGAAAAGCCTGATTTTATGACAGAATCAGCTAATGGATTTTAAACTTCCCACATTTTCAGTGAGATGGAGCAAACAGAAGTAGAAGAACCCCACAAGCACAGGCACCCAGCCACCGGGCCTACAGATGTCAGTCTCCTTGCCACCCCAGAAAAGCTGTGGGTCCCTCTGCTCCAGCAGGTCCTCAACCTCTCTGCTTCCAGCAGTGACCACCTCCCTTGCAGAGCCTAGGCTTCTCTGGACACAAGCTCCTCTCTGCAATGTGTATCTGCATGGAGGTCCCCACCTTTAGGTGGGGACAGACTGTATTAAGTTTGCTGTGAGCCAGCAGCTCTTCCTGCATTATGTGGAAAGTTGAAGAGGCATCTCCAAGACTGTGAAAGGAGAGAGCTGCAGACAGTGAAGAAGAAAATGTGGCTCTGGACAGGCAAAGGTCTGAGTCTTCTTGCCAGACATCTCCCTGATGCACACATAACCCTTCAGATATTCCACGGCAGCAATGGAGAGGAAGATCAGCCAAATACTCTTTTTTCCCCCCCAATCCTAGACAGCTGTGGGTACAGAAAAGGGACCCTGGGGCAGATTTCCCAGTGCACTACCATACGGAGTGTCCACAAGACATTTTAGCACCAGAGGTATTTTTGTGTTTAACCACGGGTAACATGCATGAAATTATGACAATACTATTACTCCTAATCACTGCATCACATAATGTAATACCAGAAAAAAAAAAATTTCACATTGTCAAAAATAAAATTATTGATGGCTCACAGTTACAATCCACTATTTCATACCAATAACAGCACAAGATAGTATATACAAAGCCTCTACCATTTGGATGATTTGTTAAAATTTCAAAGTTAAAGAGGAACAACAACATGGCTTATTTATTTCATAAACAAGCAGCAAAACCATCTTCTGCCTCTCATTCTATTAGTTGTAAGGATATGCAGTGCTTGCACCTTTACTTCCTACTGACATCATCTTTTCCAAAAGCTGTCAGCAAAATGCAAAAAAAAAAAGGGGGGGGGGGGGGGAAATAAAAGACAATTTGATGAGTGCAACCAGATTTAAAGAGTTTATGCTGTTGCCTTCAGCTATATACCACACATCATTATTCACCCTGGAGGCATCAGTGGACACATTAGCAGAAACCAGTTCCCCAAGACGCAGCTGAACACGTGACAGATGAAAAGGCAGAACTTTTCTGCACTTGCTTCAACTTCAACTCACTTTAAAAAAATTAAAAAATGAGAATCTAAACATAGCTTAACCATCCGTATGACTTACTCCCCCCTCAAGCAACAGCAAGCATGATTCAGAGGAAAACCAGCACAAAAACATGGGATTAAATGCAAAAGAAAGGACCCATGGGTAAAACACGACACTAGTTCAAACCAAAAATCTGAACAATACATGAACAGGCACAATAAAGAGGGTATAGAGTGTGCATCCTGAACTACATGGAAGAGCCTGCCCCCATGTTAATATATTTAAATAAAAGCAGTTTAGAGAGGTCAGTGCAGAGGTGTCTGAAACATCTTATGGTCTGACAAGCACTACCTGTTCCCTCTTACTAGTACGATGAAAAAAATCTTTTCATTTTTACAATGTCTTGCCCACTGAAAAGTGTCAGTAAAATTAATCTTAATCATCAGAGGAAAACCCACAAGCCCTAGCTGCCAGCCATCACATCTCCTGGAAGACAGTGTCCATCACCCATCTCTGCAACTGAATCTCTGTTGTCAAGAGCAACTGGTAGTATTTGAGGGAAGAGACAAAAAACAAGAGGCAAATGCTTCTTTGCAGCAGTGGAAGAATCCACAAGAACCCCAACAGAGAAAATACTATTTCAAGAGGACTTCTGTGTCTCTGATGTTTCCAAAACTTACTTTACCTAGCCATGAACAGCTCATGACTCACTGTGAGAAACTGTCTTTGCTGAAACACTAATTTCTCCTGGTCTCTTAGGTGCAAACTAAAGTTCCACCATATTAAACAGAGGAAATGTTCCTTCAACAAGGGGGCGGGGAGGGGTGGAAATCACCTCATCAGGCAGGGGCCCTCCTTGGTAGGTCATTCTCCAGGGACTGAAATTACTACAGAGCTACACTGTCTTCTGACTGTAATATTCACAAGCTAATTTTCAACCTTATGCTACAAGTTCAGTTTCACTAAAAGGAAGTACCATAAACTGGGTGAGGTTATTGAGCATTCCCAGATCTCAAAGGCCTTGTTCTACACAGAGTCCTCCAGGGGAAAAAAAAAAAATTATTAAAAAAAAAGGTACCTCCACACTAGCTAGCTGGGAATAAACAAAAAAATACTTACGGCATTGGCGACAGCTGAATGTACAATTTCCTTTTACTTTTCTACTTGTTTGGGGAGGGTATGAACTTAATCATGTTCAGAGAGATAGTAGTCCAGAATAGAGCAGGCGCACACACCAACCCCTTAGTTGAACCAGGCTAACAACACATAGGCAGATCCATCTCAGGTATCAGGTAGCTGTTCTGTTCCTGCAGCCTCTCTAATTACTTTTCTTTTGATTTATTTCTTTAGTTATTTTAAATAGTTTCTCTTCTTTGGATTTGAAATTCAAAATAGCTGCTAAAGAAAACCGAAATCAGAACTATTCACCCACCCACAAACGACCCCTGTAATGCTTATTTCATGCCCTGCTAACTAACCTCACTCACAAATCTCATTAGGGCTCTGATGAGTGGAAGGGCTGCACAAAAGACAGGTGAAAATGAGAATAAGGTAGATAAAAGTGCTGAAACCCTGGGAAGAAACTGTCATTAAAAAATACAAAAGCATTTTAATATCTAAATGTAGAGTAAAAATTAAACTATTTCAAACACAACAAGACATGAAACATTGCAGCGTATTCTGTTTGCTCTTAATGCCGCAGGGATACAGTTAATGAGGGGTGCATTGGCCCAATGGTAATGCCACGTTCAACAGCAAATATAGCAGATGGCTTCCTCCTCCAAAACAAGAAGCCACTTGACCTAAAGGGAGACATCCATTAGGCACAGGGTACACAGCAAGTCTGACTCCAAAAGGAAGTTCATTGCAATGAACCCACACTAGAGCAGTTCCTGAAGGACTGCAGCCCGTGGGAAGGATCCACACTGGACCAGGGGAAAAGCGGAGGAGGAAGGAGTGGCAGAGAAGAGCTGTGATGGGCTGACCACAGCCCTGTTCTCCCTGGGCTGCTGGGGGAGTGGGGCATGGAGGAGTTGGGAATGAAGGGTCTGGTGTGAGGGAAGGTGTTTAAATTTGTCTTTGTTTCTCACTATCCAAACCTGGTTTAATTCACTATAAATTATTTTTTCACCAAGTTGAGTCTGTTTTGCCTGTGACAATAACCGGTAAGCAATCTCCCTGCCTTTATCATGACCACAAGCTTTTTCGTTTTATTCTCCCCTTATTTCGTCTTTTTCTCCCCTTGTCCTGTTGAGGAGGGGGAACACAAGAGCAGCAGGGTGGACATATGGCAGCCAAAGGTCAGCCCACCACAGGGCTGTGTGGATACCTGCTCCAACATGGTCTTCCCATGGGCTGAGGGGAAATGCCTGCTCTAGCACCTGGAAATCTTCCTCCTCCTCTGACCTGGCTGCTCACAGGGCTGTTTCTCACAATTTTCTCCTCACTACCATGCTGCAATTTTGCCTTTTCTTAAATACATTTCCACAGAGATGCCACCAGCAGTGCTGAGGGGCCCAGCTGTGCCCTGGAGCAGGCCCTGGGAACCTTCCGGAACCGGCTGTGTCTGGCAGGGGGCAGCCCCCGCCTCCCCTCACAGAGGCCACCCCTCCAGTCCCCCACTGCCAACACCTTGCCTCTAAAATCCAATACACAGCTATACCTTAACGAGTAAGAGCAACATCCCTCTTGCCCCCCCGGATCCGCAGCGCTGTATTTCTGCAAATTCAGCATTCACCTCACAGGACTGTGGCATTCCAGCGGGCTGTGAACTGTCAAACTCCTGCTATAGCCGTCGCCACAGCAAGGACAGGCTGCATTACCCAACGATTTTCTGTCACATGAGGCAGAGGTGAGAGCCAAGGTGACCTCCTCCATGTAAAAAGAAACCTCTAAAACAAGGGGCAAACTGTGGTCCTGCTGGCTGGGACCATCCACCCACCTCCATGCCCACTGCAGATTTTCCTTCTGTGCAGACAGAGCAAGCCCTGCAGATCACCTGCACCCGCTTGAACAATCTCTAGAAAAAAATGACTCACACCTGGAGTTACAACAACGAATCTGCCAGAAAGGGCTTTATTTTTCTCCCAATAAAACAGTACTGAGAGGGTATGGCTTCCTAATTCAGCAAGGAATAGGCCTATTTTACATTTGTGAGCAATGCCATAGAAGGCAATCACCTGCAGCATGTTTATTGCCTCTCCTGATTTACAACAGAAAATGAAACAAACGCTTGTGTTTGTTTTGGGTTTTTTTTTTTTAAGGGTTTCCAGGTCTACTGCTGAAATTCAAAGGAGTGTTCCTCTTCCTTCTCTGTGCACTGCAACCATGATGTGATTTGCTCAGTGTGTTTATAAAAGACAAACTCGCAAAGTAAAAAAAAAAATTGGGGGGGAAAAAGTAAATAGTATGTTCTTAGCCAGGTCTCTTTGTGGGAGCTTGATGGATCTGCCATTTCCACCAAGCATCAGCAAAGGGATAAGACTTCCCATTGAAGCATATAGGGCTACTGAATCAGAGGATAGTATCAGCAAAATAAACAAACAAACATCAGTTCCCACTATTTTGGAGCTTTTCACAAGCACTAGGACTTGTGACACTGCCATTATGGCCAATTCGCTTGCTGGGAAAAAGCTAAAACATTCCAATATTCTCTGTAGCCTGGAGGAAAAAAAGGTAAATGAACGGCATCTTCATGGTTTGCACCATTTTGACACCCCACTGCTGAGTGAAGTGTCCAGGGAAGAAATAATGCATTATACATAAAGACCACTTGTAAGCTGTTGTGCCCAGTCACTTGAGTTTTCCTCCTCTTTACTCTTTTTCTCTTCTCTCTAGAGCTTGCAACACATTAACCTGTTTTGACTCCTTCCCTCCTCACCAACTCAGCTCCTTTCAAGTATGTTGTTGTGAACAGAAACCACAAACTATTCCAAAGATGCTCCTTAGAGCCTCATCTTCAAGGTTTTCCCACTCCACATGACATACAACTTACACAAAGCAGCAACACACGTGTGCAAAGGCAGAGTAAAGTCAAGCACCAGTTCCCACTCCTGTGGGGAGGCATGTGCCCACCTGACCAGGAATGCTCCTGAAATATCTTAACAAAAGAAGCAAAGTTAAAAGGGGCACTGCAGACATAGATGATGGCCATGTTCTTGCTCTCACTATCGAGAGGAAGAAAGCACACTTCTCTGCAAAGGCAGCCTTGCTCCTTGTCCAGGAAAAAGGATCCTGCATTGTTTCAACTCCCATGTGCAGAAGGAACAGGGTAGTGAGCAGATTTAATCATAGCACAAAGGATGACAAACAGACATCATTCAGAAAATGATTACAAACATGCCATCCTGTTTTGACAGCAGTAGTGTTGCCATCTTGAGTTTTTCTTCTTTGCTATGAAAGCAATGGTTTTTCCACCCAGCTCCAGACAGCTAGTCCTGTGCGGTTCTCAACCTTTGCAGCTTAAAAAGCAACAGCAGACTAAAGTTAGTTCATGGACACAGCTAGAAACCATGATGTGGCTGTCAACTGAAGGGTTAAATCATAGCTGAAAACAGAAAAAAAGAAATCCAAGACATAGATTCAGGTTTCCTACAGCTGCTTTCAAGCTCCATTCCCCTCCTATTTAAGAGCTTATTTCTCTAGTTTTTAACCATAACAAAAGATCATGCTCAACACTGTCTTAGTTTTAAGAATCACTTTGATTTAAAGGCCTCCATACACCAGTACATAGTTATACCAGAGGGAGAAGGGACTTTTAATTTTTTTCTTTTTTTTTAAATCAGTACAATTACATTAGTTATAACCTCTAATGTAAACATAGAGATAGTGGTAGGAAGGTGACATACTGCTAATAGCTCATTCCCCTTCTCACCTGGAAGAGGTGGACTGCTGTAAGGCAGCGTTAGCACACTACAGCTACCCCTGCGTTAGGGTGTTGCACAGCTATATTTATTTATAACAACTGTACCATTAACTCAGATGGAGCTGAAGCCAGGCAACCCTCTAGTTTGCTTTTTACTCCTCGTCAAGGCAGTAAACCCACTGCCAGCCCGATGTTAGGAAAATCTCTGGTGTCACTGCAGCTCTGGGCTGGAGTCCAGGGTAACAGGGTGGTACAGTGGTGCTGGCCCGGCTCCACGCCTGTTACGAGATTGTATTTCAGCAGGGCCAAGGCACAAGGGATGAAGGGCCAGGGAAAAAAAAACACAAACACACACACATACTGATAAACAGCTGGTTTGGCAGCACCAGGAATGCTTTAAGAGCAAAGTACACAGCACAGGTGTGTTGACAAGGGGCTGCTTTTACACACCTGGCTTCTCACATCACACTTGCCTGCCCAAAATGGAAGGCACAGATGGGCCTCGCAGCCTCCGTCCAGCAACCCTTCCCTGTTCCGCAGGGCATCTCGACTTGTGTTTAACTTTAAGCTTGTACTTAAATCCCACCAGTTTAAATAGGATTTAATTACACGCTCGAATGCTTTTCTCAGCTGGGAAAAGTATAAATACATACTTAATACGGTTTGATGAACTGGCACCCAAGGCAAATAAGACCTATTTTGCTGAGCTAATATTGGGACTCAATCACGTGAAGAAACACACCTTAGGGAACATCACATGTGAAGGTCCTTTTCTTCAACAGTTACCTGCCTATTTCAAACTGGACTTGCAAATATGTCCACCTTGTACTTTGTGTTGTGTTTGAGTAGAAAGTTGCAAAAAAATTAAAAACACTTTTCCAGGCGTTTCACAGGGATAAAGGAAGATACGCATAAGACTGCACAGCCAGGAAAGCTCCGCACGTTGCACTGACTGGTGTCTGCAACACCGCGATCATCACTGGCCTTCAGCTATGCCCCCAGGATGCAAGACCCAACCAAAAAATTTTAGCATCTAATCTGGCCAAGTACTCCATAGTATGTTGTCCATTAAAATCAGATGCTAGATGCTCCCTTCACTTGGTTGCAAACAGTGCTGCCAAAGCAAGAAGTCTGAGAGCAAAAATACAGAACAAGCCATTACAGATGAAATTAGATCACTAGGACCAGGAAAGGAAATCAAAGTATTATTTAGGTTTGTCATTTTATTAATGGGAGATCAAAATGAAAAGATAAAAAAAAAATCCGAACACCATATGACAGAAATACACATTATTGCATTGCTCATATGATAATAATAAAAGTAATAAAGACCATAAAGCTGAGAAATCTGCAGAATAGCTTTAAATATAACTGAGATTACCCATTTTATTGGCCAACATCATCTTCATTTAGAACTAATAAATATACCGCACAAGAAACTGCAAGTAAAGCAGTTCTACAGAACTCAAATTTACCCCTTTTTTTTTTTAAAGAATAAATGAAGCTGTTTTAAAAAATTAACCAATAAATAAAACTCCACATCTGTTGCAATTGTATCAGTCTGCAAGGAGGTTTAATTTTGTTGGCAGGGACATAAGAGCTTTGGGCATGCATACCACCAAAATAATGAAATCCAGCTTCACTCATCAGACTAAAAAAAAAAAGTTACAAGGAAAAAAAAGATGATAACAATGAAAGCTAGTGCCCCTCAGTGGAACCACAGATTTTAATAGAAACCATGTTTCTACGTTGCCTACAGCCAGGAGCAGATGAAAGACACTTGTGCGATTAGTTAACAAGTGGTCATTTAATCTCCCCTGACAAACCCTCCTTTTCAATGTCAGGTTCTCCTGTTACCACTCAATGTTTGAAGGCCTTGTTCTAATGTGGACCCAGCTCTGCACAGATCACACAAGCCTGCATTCCTAGGAAGAACACAGATCCCTTTACTTTTGCCAGTAAAACTAGCAAGTACTTTACTGACTCAGAATGGTATTTTCTGCCATTCTTCAGGCATTTCATACAAGGATGATCTTATTCATGCTTTACAAAAATGTCCCGATTACTGCATACATGAGGCTTCCAGTACATGGGAGGTATATGATCCACCTCACTACCTGAGTGGCTCCAGGATACAGACGCTGGAAAATTTTGTTATAAGATAAAAATTCACCACAAATCTGCTGCTCCGTGTGGCTTGCTCCATGCCCTTACTACACAGTAAATGTCAGGTGACTCTTTTTTTCAAAAACCAAGAAGCTATTTTGATTTATCTATTCACCTGAAAGTAAGAACTTAAACAAGCACAGCTTCTCAAGAGAGTGTGGAACACAGGATATAAGCACATGCTTAAAATACATATAGGCTAAGAGAGGCAAAACCACATTCATCAAGTTACATGCTATGCAATACTCTCTTCAGTGCTTACAGCTGGCATTAACCCTAAGTTTGCAATACAAGTTTTGACTTGCAAAGCAGCCTTTATTATTACAGCCTTGTCAGAATTAAAACAGGCAACGTGCGATCTCTAACTTGAGCCTCCAGATAGGTCTGGCTCATAGTTCTTGCCCTATTCTTAACTTCTGAGAAGTCCTCACATTATAGCAATGTATGATTTGTAATACTCGCATTTAAACTACATCTTCTTAAAAGGGAACTTCTGGTTGTATTATGCCTTTCAAGTACAATTCATGAGATAAAGGAGAAAAGAAAAAAAAAAATCATCTCTCCCCCCTCTCCCTTCACCCCACCTTCCTTTATCTAATCACCTCATGAAAAATTACTCAAAGGAGACTTTAAGGCCAAGGAACACAGTCTCAGTCATTTGGTTTCCAGCCATTGACTTTCAAATGGATTGCTAGAAGCAGTGTAAATTTCTTAAATTCCACAACAGTAGCAAGTTACTGAGCCTCCCTTTCATCTCAACTACTCAATTTATGCTCCAGCACACATTACTGCAGATATGACCTCTTCCATCACCAACCAGTGATGTTGCCACTATTAATGCAAACAGCCTTGCTCTACAGCTATGTGTGAACAAATTGATTCAACTCATCTTGAATTGACATTAGAGGGTCCCAATTAGCCTCCAGAAAGGTTTAGAAGCAGTATTTTTAGCTGTCCTAGACTGAAATAATCATCATTTCTCACATGTGGCATGTGTGTTTCAAGTTTGATAGCTCAAATACTGATTATTCACTGTTCAGCCTGCTGAATCGGAAACAGTCATATCCCAGATTAGAATCTTCTCTGATTAGTCAGTCAAGTTATGGATACAGGTTTTGGGTACAAGCTAATAAGAGACACTGGAGCAAAAGTCCAAGTAGTGCAAACTTCCTTTAGCGTAGCTCTTACGAACATGTCTGCACTGCATAGGTTACTCACGTGTTTTGCTTAACAGGAGCTCAGAATTCATAATTTGGGAGTTGGTTTGGGTTTTTTTTCCACTTGAGTATTACTCAAAAAATCACAAATTAAAGTAACAGTGTTGCTCCTTTGCCCCAAGAATCTTACTTGGTATTCATATCTCTAACTGATTGAGTGTCTTTCAGGCAAGGCAATAAAGACTTATGAAGATGTAGCTTGTCTTTCGTAAAGAAAAAAGCCCACACTTCCTAAAAGCTGGGGTCCAAGCCATTATGGAGCACTATTGGTCACAGGTTCAGACATGGTAGGATCATACAGCCTGCAGCACAAAATCTCACACTGCATGTTGCTCTTTTTTCAATGGAAATTAATGCTTCTTTGCAATCCAATTAATAGATTTGCAAATTCAGTTTTCACCCCTGACTGTACCTGATGTGAACAATCGATACAAGTCAATGATACAGTCTTCGCAGATTTACATCTAGATACAATATATCCCACAAAACCAAGGAGGATAACCACGTGCCACAACTTTCAAAGCTGCTGGCGTCTCTCACCTCAACACTCCAAATCCCTGAGGGTTTCCCACCATTCCTTGGTGACTAAGGGACACATCTTCCAGCCTAAGCAAAACCATCGCTATTTGTATGAATGCAAGACATTTACCTACTGCACAGGACTAAGAGACATCCATGACATCTGTATTCTGTAAAAGGATTTTCACAAATAAATTAATAAATAAAATCAGTGTGCCGAAACTGCCGCTCACCACGAGAGGGCACTTTTTAAAAACCTAAAGCAGAAACTCCTACTTAACAGCAGATGCTATTCCAGCGAGGGAGGAAAGGGTTTCAGTATGAAGGAGCTAAGTGCTTGGGAAAGAGCCAGCATAAAGATTAAAAAACGTGAAGTGGCAATAAGCACGCTCAAGCTTGAGACAGGACAAACACTCATATGATAGACTGATCATTTCTTCACCAGCACCGGTGCTGTGTGGACACTAAAGGTAGTTTGCATGCCTGTTGTCATCTAGAAACGTCAGCTGCAATTTCAGGTTACTCACAAAGTCAACTCTGCATTTTTCTTCTCAGTAAGCGAACAATTTATGCAGTTAAACTCACTCAAAAGTACCAATATTAAAATATTTTAGGAAAAGAAACATTCACCTTTCCCTTAAAGTCCAGGATAACATACACGGCCCTGCCAGCTTTACTTCTGAGCTGCATTTGTCAAGAACACACTGGAAACCTGCTGCAGACAGAAGCAGCACGTTTCTGTTCCAAATGCTGCACATTAGCTGAGAAAGCAGACCTGCAGAAAGGCCATTATTTTGTATTAGAGGTCCATAAAAGTATCTTGCATAGACTCAGGCCTCTTTTGCTACAATTTTTTTAAACACAGAAGACAGTCCATCACCTGCTTTAATAAACACCGGATTATAATGCACAGCCATTGAACGCTATAATCAAAGAATCATTAAGGTTGGAAAAGACCTTTAAGATCATCAAGTCCAACCATCAACCCAACGCCACCATGCCCACTAAACCATGTCCTGAAGTGCCACGTGCATACATTTTTTGAACACTTCCAGTGATGGTGACTCCACC
>NW_010545603.1:100183-100502 GCF_000687285.1 Phaethon lepturus
CCTAAACCCCCCCTGACACAACTTGAGGCCTTTTCTTCTCATTCTATTGCTAGTTACTTGGGAGAAGAGACCAAGACCCACCTCACCACAACCCCCTTTCAGGTAGGTGTAGAGAGTGATAAAGTCTCACCCCTCAGCCTCCTCTTCTCCAGACTGAACAGGCCCAGTTCCCTCAGCCGCTCCTCATAAGACTTCTGCTCCAGACCCCTCACCAGCTTTGCTGCCCTTCTTTGGACACGCTCCAGCAACTCAATGTCCTTCTTGTAGTGAGGGACACAAAAATGAACTCAGTATTCAAGCTGCGGCCTCACCAGTGCCG
>NW_010545604.1:0-21247 GCF_000687285.1 Phaethon lepturus
GGGCCGCTGTTTTCGGGAGGGCTGCGTGTGCTGCTCCAAAGCAGCCGCCGTGCCCCCGGGTTTCGGCGCGGGCCGTCCTTCTGCACGCCGCAGTGCAGAGCCCCCGAGCCCTGCCCCGTGCCGACTCCCTGCCCTTCCGTTGGGGAACTCCAGCCTTGTGCCGTTTACTCTTCGTTTTCTCCTTTCGGGCAGAGGGCGGCTCCTCCCCGGCCTTGCCC
The DNA here is from genome assembly GCF_000687285.1 of Phaethon lepturus. Classification (NCBI taxonomy): domain Eukaryota; kingdom Metazoa; phylum Chordata; class Aves; order Phaethontiformes; family Phaethontidae; genus Phaethon; species Phaethon lepturus. The sequence continues at coordinate 219 of NW_010545604.1, forward strand.
GGTGTCCTCGGAACGCCTTGTCCTCTCCTGAACTGCCGCGTCGCCCGTCCCAGCCCTTCCCCTTTCCTCCCCGGCGCCACCGCCTCCGTCTCCGGCCCCGCAGCGTTTGCTCAGCGGCACACGTCTGCAGATGCCGTTTGACACAGGTGACTAGGCAACGTGTCCCTGCAGCAATCTCCAGGCAATGCCACACCAGCATCTGCTTCGAACCCCGTTTTCCCAGTGCCCCAGACATGATTTCAGCACAGGGCAGCCTTTCGTCGTTAGCAGAAGCAACGATGCTCTACGAATTACGCGTCTGCCTCATCGCGCTGCTGCTGATTAATGTTCAGCATTGGAAGAAACAATTCAACAAAAACCAAAGAGCTACAAAGGGAAAAATATCCTCTATGGCCAAGTTGAACTCTCACTGAAATCCCCGTAAGTTTTTCCACTGGCTCCCGGGGGAGTTGGACCTGTCGCTCTCCAGGAGACAACCTGTAAATGGATGAGATTTCTGTGCCAGTCATCTATATATACAGTCAAATTTAGCTCCTCTCTCCAGTGGGTCTTTTGTCTTGTCAGTGCTGTTTATGTGATGAGCTCTGTCCTTCTGTCACCTCAATACTTCAACGGCCAGACGCCTGGCATCACGCACAGGGCGGTGACCTACAGAGCACGGAGCATCCCCTCCCGACTTTCTGCCTGAACGTGAATTCATTTGTTCCTCGTGTCGGCATTTGCTTGCGAGCATCACCTTCCACCATAAAAACCCGTTCCCTCCATTTTGAAATAGCGCATCACCAGGAAAAAGCAGCAGGGCTCCAGAAGACCACATCAGTTTGGAAAAGCATTTTGTTAGAAGGCATTAAAATAAATACCTGCCCAGACTCACTAGGCAGTGAGCACAGCCAGGAGGAACGCTGCTCCCCCGGGTTCTCCAGCAATACTCTGCGGGGTAGCTGTCAGCTAGCTCTTGCCATCCTCCCTCACTGATAACTTTGTCTAACCAGCAACAAAAAAGCATGGAGTCTGGAAAAAGTTGTGTGGAAATCTTACTGGAAAAGGGCTTTCAAAGCCCTTACACGGCACTCAGCCGATACTTGACATCTGAATGAGCTGCGACAGAGAAGGAGCTACACCACCACCTTTGTAGATCCAGACATCAGAAAGTCATCACCCAGTAAATTCTGTAGCTGGAGATCCTCAAAATGTTTAAAAGAAATAAGCAGCTTTATCTGTTAAAAGGGTTTAAGCAAGTTCAGGCAAGAACACCCAGAAAAACAAGCAGATATGGGAAGCAAGTCTCCCAGATCCAAATCCACCCTTGTCTGCTTCACCAAACTACTGCTCAAGTCAATTTAAGAGCACCTGATGTGTTTTAAGAGGGGATTGCTGAAGACACTGGCAGAGAGAAGAAATGCAGTAATGAGAGGAACCCGTAGGAAACACTGAAGCCTCCCTCACACCACATGTTTGAGACTGAGGAACAAACAAAAGCTGTAATTACTAGAAGGAAACTTCCACAGCCAACAATTATCTAATTAAAATAAAAGGTGGATATATAGAGGACAGACCCAAAGACAAGCAGAAAGTCCATGTCCCCAAACTGGCCCTCTGTAAGCAACGCTTTCTGCCAGAAACCAGGCTTTCTGGCCTCTCACAGCCAGTCCCTGCTTTGAGGGATTCTTCTGGGCAGACAATTTGTGTTTGTTACTGTCATTCAGTGCCTTGAAAACAACATCACCACATTTGTATGCCTGTGGACTGCCCACCTCTACCTCAAGCACATCATGTCAAAGCCAAGGCTTTTACCAGCCACATCCCTCCCCTCTCCAGGTCTCCAAAAGGGCCCATGGCCTTGAAGACTCACAGAGCCAATGCAAAATGGGATGCTACCAGGTGCCGACCAGTGATACCTCTAGACAGTGTAACACATTCAGAAGATGAAAGGCAAAAAAAAAAATCTTTATCTGCTTAGTGGATGTTTTTCCTTGGGGAGACAGGAGAGAGAGGTTTGGTTGGCTGCCTCCCATGCTTGAAACACATACGCTGTCCATTTGGACTTGTCCAAACTTTGTTGGCTTCATTACACTCCCACGTTACTTGGCATGATTGGCCAAGTGGAATCCTAGAAGGTGTTTAACTCCCACATTTTCGTAAGCCACAGCCAGAGGCTCAGCACTAGCATCAGAGATGGTCATAAAGTCGTTGCTTCACGCTATGGAAACTGGGTGTGGAATGGCTCACTGCCACCTTCCAGGATCATCTTTCCTACACACCCTGGTGGCTTTGCTCTACGTCCCATTTCTTGGTATTAGAAATTAAATTGTCCTCACTCTGAAAGATGAGAGCGCAGATTTTGTGGTCTCTGCAGTTAGGAGGAAAATGTATTAAGATGTGAACATTAATGTAATATTACCTCTAAAACTGTGGTTGAGCAACAGCTGCTTTTTTCCCCTAAGTGTAACTTCCAACTTCTCAAAATTCTGTTTAACTAAATAAATTTATAGCAACAAAATTAGAATCTAGATAACTAGTGAAATTTCCTTTCATTTACAGTTTTCTTCCGCTTTTTTAATTGCTTGGCTCAAAAGCAAGCAGAGTTTTTCTTATCAGTCTTCCATGCTTATTGTTAATTTTCTTCTATAAACTAAACTCCAGATGTCTTCCCTGTAAAAGTATGCTAGAATTTACAGTGGCACCAAACTAAGGCAATAATTCCTGCGGAAACTAAGCAGATTTCATTACTGTCAGCATGTTTTTCACATCAGAGGAAAAGGTTGGACAATTCAAATGTCACATAAAAGGTGGAATCATTTTACTAGGAGAGAGGGCTGGAGGATCTCAGTCCCCTTGGTATTTTAGGAGCCATAATTCCTCCTACAAGACCAAAGACCAAGCTGCACAAATCTAGAGCGCAAATACTGAAACAAAAGCTTTCTCTTAATTTCATCAGAATTTGGACACGCACAGGTATGCAGAAATAAGCTTGTGTTTCCTTTAGCTCTTACAGAAGGTTTTGGCATCACTTTTAGGTGGAGCAGACTATTGCCACATAAGACAGGTCTACAAGGAGGTTTGCCAAACAGAGGAAGAAGCTAAGAGACCTTTAAAAGAGAAATTCATCCTGCAGGCCAACATCTAAATTCCTCATTAATTCTCTAGTCACCTTGTGCAGCCTCCAGGAATTCATCCAAGAGCTCTGGGGCATTGAGCATTTCTCTTTAAATCCTATCAGCACCCCATTCATTTTATTTTCTAAGTTAATTTTTAAGGAAGTCTACTATCTCTCCTCACTTTCTCCTCCTATAAACTCTTGTTTGAATGTTTCGGGACAAGACGACTGGGCCCTGCAGACCAACAGTTTCTCAGTCTGCATGGAAGATTACAGCACAGGAATAGCTGCCGGCAAGTGTCCTTCTTTCTTTAATCTTGAAATACATTGTGATTTGGAGGAACTGCAGAAAAAAAACCCCACACCAAAAAACAAGAGACTATAGGACAAACCCAGCACACAGTGGGGAATATGGCCTCAGGTTGCGCCAGGGGAGGTTTCACTACATATTAGGAAAAATTTCTTTACTGAGAGAGTGGTCAAACATTGGCACAGGCTGCCCAGGGAGGTGGTGGAGTCACCATCACCCGGAATTATTCAAAAAACGTGTGGATGTGGCACTTGGGGACATGGTTTAGTGGGCATGGTGGTGTTGGGTTGATGCTTGGACTTCATCTTAAAGGTCTTTTCCAACCTTAATGATTCTGTGAATACAGAGATAAATCTTTCACCCTCACACAAGAATAGAGGCATTTTCAATCTGTAATCATTAATGTGGACAGGCAAATTCAAGAAGACTCCTTAAAGCTAAGAGAGAACATTGTTAAAAGATGGAAGGGTTTCTTGCCCCAAGCAAGGCCCAGAGGAAAGGCAGGCAACCTCTAAGAAAACCTTGATGGGCTTCACGCCTTTGGGCTGTTTCCCTGCAAGTACAACCAGAGATGCCCAGAGACCTACATCTGTCCACACTGGAGATTAGTTTGTTCCCCACAGTTTATGTATATGGTGCTGCTGCACCAGTGGCAGAAGGACTTAGGAGAATTTTTTTTCCACTACTAGCCCGCAGCCACATTCTTCCACTCTTCAACAGAGTAACAGGAAGCCTACCAAGCCCTGACACTGTTATATAAATGAAAATCATCTTAATTACATGCTAACGGACACATAATTATGTTGATATTTAATAACTGATGAAGAAATGAAACTTGAGATTAATATTTGATTTTTGAATGAATACATGACTATACCATCAGTGCTGACTCCAGAGGAGGTTTGGTCCCAGCGAGACAAAGGCTGCCGTGTGCCTTAACATCACTACCAGCGATTGCTAGAAATGCTAAATTAGGGGCCAAGTGCTGCGTGCATGGCCCATGCCTGGCTCTTGGTGTGCATTAGCATTCCAGATTGCACAACTGATGGTGGAATAACAAAACCAGACGGAGAGCCACAGCCATTGAAAACCACCAGGACCCAGCCCAAGGCCTGGGCTTTTTGGTTGCGATAGAAACAGAATATTTTCTAAGTAAAATCAGAGACAAATGCTTTCAAGACCCCAGGGTCAAACTTAGAATTTAGCATTTTTACTACAACTAAGGAAAAAAAAGGGCACATGGCGGAGCCGTAGTCAAGAATCTTAATGATGGTACTACACTGCTTTTGGTTTTGACCATGAATTACTGTCCCTGATCACAACATAAAATAGTTCTCCATCAATTTTTTTTTAAATTCAGAATTAGCTGGAAAAATGTCAAGTTAATATTCAAACCATCAGCCGCATCTTTTTTGCGCCACATTCAGAAGCTTTTGTCTGACATCGCTGCAGTGACCTCACTGTTCCACCATCCACTTCTGTGCGGCACCCAGACGCGCCAGACTCCAATCCCTCCAGCTTCCAACAGCCAGCAAGAAATAGAGGGACTTTTACAAGAAGAGGGGAGTCTAGGACTCTCTCCAGGAGGTTGGGGAGAGCTGCCCCAGGGTGGAGATCCACGGGGAGCAAAGGGAGCAGGAGTCGGAAGAAAGTTGATGGTCCTGGTGTTGGCTGGGGTAGAGTTATTTTCTTCCTAAGAGCTGGTGTAGTGCAGTGTTTTGCATTTAGTGTGGGAATGACGTTGATAACACATTGATGTTTTTGCTTGTTGCTAAATAGTCGTGGTGCTTACACTCAGCCAAGGCCGTTTCAGCTCCCCGTGCTCTGGCATGAGGGAGGTGCACAAGGAGCTGGGAAGGGGCACGGCCGGGACAGCCTGGCCAAGGGATATTGCCTACCAGGGAACGCCATGCCCAGTGTATAAAACTCGAGTTGGCTGCGGGGTGGGAATCGCTGCTCGGGGACAGGCTAGCGATCACCGGGTGGTGAGCACTTGCTGCATTATGCATCACTTGTCTTTGTATATTCCTTTGTCAGTATTATTATTATTTCCTCTTTCTTTGCTGTCCTATTAAACTCTTCTTATCTCAACCCACGAGATTTTTTCCCCCCGATTCTCTCCCCATCCCACCTGGGGAGGAGGCTGCGTGGTGCTTACTTGCCGGCTGGGACTAAACCATGGCAGCGATACCGACAGACCCACGCTCGCAAGGCACAGTGCTCCGTTCAGGACCTTCCCGAGGGCGCATGGGAAAGGGAACCAGCCATCACCTGCCCTTTGAGCCAGCCCCACGGCCACCATCTCTACAAAGCCAGGTGAGATGCTGTGGGTGTCAGCTCACAGCCCAAACCTGGCCTAGGCTGGCCTCTTCCTTTCGGAAGGGTGGTCCTCTCAGATCACCAGCAGCTCTACAGAAAGGATGAGGTAGCCTGGGACTGACAGGCCTTGGGTCGAGGCTCAGTGAAAAAAAATCAGTCCTGACTCTACAGGCAAAGCGAAGGCATTTCTCCTTAGTATGAAAGATTGGTTCTCGAGGAAATGGATCGAGATACAGCAGCAGATTTAAAACAACTTTGCAGATGGTGAGTAGGCTGCAAAGGAAAACCCAGGACACAAAATATTATAGACAAAACAAAAGCTTGAAGCAGCAATAAATTTAAAGGAAATTATTTCTGAAATCCCTAGACTGTCTGTGTACAGTCTGACCATATTAAAATGACTGTGCTCTTTCCATGACTAAAATACTTGACATGCCTGAAGAAACCTTATGTAAGCAGGCAAATAAATTTGCTTATGTTTTATTTAGCAAAACTGCCATTTGTTGTGGCAGTGTGCTGTGAGCGTTGGCATTTTCAAAATGGAACAGGAAAGAGGAACAGGTAGCAGGAGAGACCATCCCAGGAAAAAAAAAAAAAACACAAAAAACATGTAAAATACCCCGACAAGCAATGCTCCAACATCTATCTTCCCTGCTCTGGTACTATAGAAGAAACTTTGGTGCCTGGAAAGAACAGCCAGTGCAAAGCAATAGGCATTTCCAAAGAACAAGTCTAGTTTCTTTATCTGGAATTAAAATCTGCATTTTTTTGTGAAGCACCTTCCTGACCTCTCTAAGTGCTTCAAATTATTTTTTTTTTTTCCTGTTAGCTGTTTACCATTTGCAGGAGATGGTTGCTTTGGAGAAACCAGCAGTATGCCAAAAGCCTATCCAAAAGGCTACAGTTTGGACATGAATGCAAGACAGGAATAGCTTTCAGTATTAAAAAGACATTTTCCATTAATATTTGGATGTCAAGTGAGTAATTTCAGCATGTGGAAGCTACTGCTGGGAAAGGATATTCACATGTCAGTTAATGAGCAAAGGTCGTCTAGCCCATGCAGCCTCTCTGGAACAGACTGGATGCTGGAGACAGGACAAGTGGATCTTGACTCAAAATAACATGGCCTCAGCCCAGCCTCTGCTAATGAGTCATTTTGATTTGGGAACATTTCTTCAGTACAGCTGCCTTCAGATCTGAAGTGTTGACATGCATGGTTGAAATCTTCAGAGATGTAGGAGAGTCAGACACTGTTTCCAACACCCCCTTCAAGAACAGGGAGTTCAGGTGCTCCAAGCGTCAGGCTCCACATAGAGAGCTTCTTACTCAAGTGGCACAAGTACTAAAAATGGCCAAACCCTCTCTACAAGTTTTTTCTCCTCAAAAATACCTGTATCTACAGATGTTTCCCATACAGAAGTTGGGGGGAAAAAGCGTGACTATTCAGTGCCTCAGATATTTGACTCTGCAAAGCTGATGACTTAGCCATCTATCTGCAGTCAGAGGAGAGGTCCTCAAACACTGGTGGCTCAGCTACACTCCAAACTCTTCCCTGACCACACCTGGGTGTTGGACAAGCAATGCTGAGATAGCTGACTGCATCAGAGCTGCCCCTCAGCTGGAGACGTTCAACACCATCCTCTGAGGAAGGTGACCGCCTACGAACTGGGAAGACACCTTCGGTCTGAAATCTGTTTGCTGGCTCTGCTCATAACCTGGATGATTGAACAGTTCTGGAAGTCTCTACAGACCTTCTGTGTTTCTGCTGGTACTGAGCTCCCTGGAGAAGGATTCTGCTCAGACTGATGGAAGAGCACATGGATGCGGTACACTGGGAGTTTTCCAGAACTGATACGCAGCATGAAGGATATTTGTATGACCACAAGAAGTGAAAGAGGGAGGGATTGGAACAGAGGAGGGAAAATATGAAAAATATGAAAGGAGGGACAACAAGTTGTGCTAAGAGAAAAAAGTAGACATTTCTGAGGTGAACACAAGACAAAAGGAATGGATCTTACAAAAAAGTGGAATGAGGGAAGAGATACGTTGGTAGATGCTTCTCTGAAGGCAAAGATGCTCTGACAACTCAGCAGGGAGGTTGCTCTTCTGAAGGCTGTTTGCCAAACTAGCTTAACGTGATGTTAACTTAATAAGCTTAACTTATAGCCTAGTTGGGCAAGATTGAGGATGAGGAGACAAAGCAAATGGAGGCAAGGCAGCAGGGCTGACATTTGTAAATCACAGGTGAGGAAGCCAAAGCTGAACACCACAAACTCAGCAGTAACAGGAGGAAGAAAGCTGCAAAGATGCTCCACAGGCTCCCAAGCTTTGAATATTTGGGCTGAAAGCTACTGGTGCCCACATTCTGTGTGCCGGGAGCAGCAGAACAACTTGAAGGAAGCCAGAGCAGCCACCTTGGGACAGCAAGTCTGTCTGTAGCATCTCTGGGAAGAGAGGAATCCCAGATGCCTTTACTAGAGCCACTTCTTGCCCCAGCGACAGAAGGGAGGCTGAGGACCTGCTCCCAAGCAGCAAGAGACCCTTGGAAACCAGGATGACCCATTTTAAGAAAGTTGTGCAGCTATAGAATAGTTCACAGCAGCCCTGCGGCAGACCAAGGCCTGCTCTACCAAGTGTGACTTCATCACATAGTTTTACCTCTGTTCCCACGAATTAATGAATGTAGGAGTAGGAGGAAAAAACCCAAGTACCTCCTACATTCATCCAAACCTTCCATTTGCTTCTGATGTTCCTTCTTCCCCTTCTCCCTCTGGCCTCCCAGGGCCAAAAATATTTCCATGCCATAAGCTGGAAACAATTAATGCAGAGACAACAGAAAAACATCCTTCAGAGATTACTTCACATAAGTAATTGCATTAGCGTTCTCAGCAAAACTGTGCCGAAGCCAAAAGGCTCCTGCCTTCAGTGAGTGCAGGTGGTTCCGATTATGGCCACCCTCTTACACGTAAAAACACGCGCTTGCCGCAAGTGACAGCGATTCTGCTCCTACAGTAATTGTGTGGCACAGTTGTGATAGATTTGACTGCCAGAGACATGGCTATCTAGACTCCAGAAACAGATTATTATAAACTCCATCCACATTCTTCTGATTCTAGTAGGCGTAATTGTACTACTACCTTACAGTGGTGGTATGTTTTCTACATAAGGCTCATAAAATGCAAGGCATCTGTATCTGCAAAATATACAGCGATGGAGAAAAAATCCTCATTAAAATCCAACACATGAAACAGAACAAATTCCAGAATCTTTGCCAGGATTAAGCTAGCAGCAATTACAGCCACCAGAGACCAAAATTTTACTGACCGTCTGCACCCCATCGGCACGTAGTTGCCAAAGGACAGGTAATTGTCCACAGATAGACCTCGTGCCTGTTTGAAAGGCCACACTAAGGTGAACATGCACTTGCTACCTGGATGGAGTTGCTGCTGTAGATGCAACAGTGGTATTACAGTACTGAACTATATATTTAAGTACATGTATTAGGTACATTAAAGTACATATCTATCTATTTAGAGAGTTTACTTAAACGGAGAACCAGACTTGCATGGCTGACAGCACTAGCCAAAGCACTTGCAGCTGAGCTTCAGCATCATCCCAAGTACAATGCCAAGGTGTTCAAAGTCGAGATGGGGCAGGAGGGACCAAACCAGAAGCTGTCTCACACCCGCTCTAGGCAGGCAGGGCCAGGGCCACCACTGAAAGGGCTGTGGGCAGGTGCTGCTTGCTATCTCACATCTGCATGTCCTTGTTTGATTTGGCCCTGGTTAAAAATAACAAGGGAAACAGAAGGTAAAGACATCTTTCCACAAAGGAGTGGGCTGGAAGTGGATAACTGGGGTGTGCAGAAGGGTACAGCTACACACCTGGTGGGTGGAGCTCTTTTAGAACAGCAGCACTAATACATGTGTTTGGTTTTGGACCAACGTGTGGCACACACGGGTCACCAAAAGGCATTACTGTCAGGGCTAGATCAGCCCAGCAAGGTGTATATGCCACAACCCACACAATTAACAAGCCCAGAGTTACTAGGACACGGGTGCTCAGGCTGCTGACGTGGGCTGATGGCCACTGTACTCCCGTCTCTGCTCTTGTTCCCAGGTCTGCCATCCTGTACTGCAGCCCAAGCTGCATGTTGTTGCATGGATGCGAATAGGTTCAACCACAACCTCCAGTTGCAGCAGAGCCTTATTCCTTCTGATGGGTCCAGTTCTGAGAGTCTGTCTGACAGGAACCTCGATTAATCACTAGGGTGAACTATTTCAAGGGTCTGTCCTTCTGAACGTGGGACAACATCGCTCAGCTTAGCCCCCAGCATGGAGCAGAAAAACAATCCTTTGCAGAGCAGCCCAAACCCAGGAGTTAGCGTTTCTTCATCTTTTCCATTGCTCTCTAATCGGCTGCCATCCCTGGCAAGCATCTGGTACAGTCCCAGAGTCAGGGAAGAAAATTTTGAGGTAAGAGTCATTGCTCTGCGGATGAAGTATTAGAAGCAGGCTGTAAAAAACAGGCATGCTACATTTTAATGCATGTGGGGTTTTAATCAAGCTTAATTCCCTCTTCCACTACTGCAGCCGGGAAGAGTCTGTGGAACTGTAAGAGCTGTCAAGAGTTTAAACCTGGCAAGTTGCTTCTCTGCATTGTGGAGCCAAGAACAGATGTGAACCCACTAACCTCCACCTGTGGTAAGTCTCCAGCAAGTTCTGTCTGCTCAAGGGGTGCCTCATGACCAGCCTATCGAGCACTGCGTGGTCAGGGAACATCCTCTCCTCTGGTCTCCAAGAGCTCCCTTGGGCTCTGTAAGGAGCCAGCCAGCTCCGATACTCCCTGATGTTCAGCTCACAGCACTGCCTGAGTCCATAGGAGGAGCTGGGAGACCTCCTGCATGCCTCAGTGCGGGGAAGCCACCAAGCTGCACCTCAGGTATGGGTGAGCTCCTCTCTAGCCCAAATCCAGCCTGAAATACCAACCTCAGTTTCTTAAGCTCATGTGAGCTATGCTGTAATGGTCTCTCTCTCTCTCTTACCAAAAAGCCCACCTAGGATACCAAGTTTTAGGTTCAGTGAATTGACTTTTCCCAGCAAAGAAGGATTTTACAGGAAAATTCCTAAACCAGATATAATTTTCTTCTAAATGTAATAAAAATTCCAAGTGCTGCAGCTCCAGTGCCCGAGGCAAGATGGAGTGATGCCACCTCAGCGGGGACCTGGCACACAGTGCTTTGGTCAGCTGCTTCCCTCTCACTCTTTATGGACATTCCAGTTTGCCTTTACCTTAAACAACCCAATCTGCAGTAGGCAGCCGTAATTAGATCTGTAGCTTGCTCCTTTTTCAACATCGTGCTATTCAAGCTGTCAAGACGATCTCTCGCTTTGAGCTGTCTGTAATCTTGTGTTTGGCAGTGGATGGTGCAGGCCAACGTGTTCATGATTCTATGTTTGTCTTGGTCTGGAGTGAGTCAGCTTTGCCTTTCAGGACATGGGTATCTACTCCCATGTGGTGTTCTCCCCCAAACCCTGCAAAAGAGGCTTTCAGCATTGCTCTGTTCCTGTCATTCCCTATTAGTCACACAGAGATTGGGAGAAAAACATCAGAATAGCACCCTGCTACTCATGTTAAAATAAATAAAATTTTTAAAAGTTGGGTAGGAGTCAAGCAATGCCCATACAACCTGATGGGCAGAGCCTTAAAAGTAATCTGCAGCTTTATACAGCACCACGGTGTGAGGAAAGTAAAATTCTTCTAAACCACATTCTAGTTAGAGCTTGGTGCTAGGCAGCCAGAATTTTCTCATTAATTATATGGAAAATGGATTTAATGGCTCATCTTTCAAAACTAAACTTGTAAATAGACCTCCTTGTCACAGCAGTGGCATCTGACCAGAGCTCAATTGCTTTGTCTTGCATCTGCATGCTTAAGATATTGCTAATCCCTGTGGTCAGAGGAAGAAGTTGACTGTAGAGATATCTGAATCTAAACAAGAGTCACGGGACAGCAGACAATGAAGTGTTGAGGCTGTTCCAATGGTACTGATACACAAAGGCGGGGAAACACAGACTTTAGGGTCATCTTCTCACCTATGCATGCAAGATTTCCATCAAGGCTTTGACCAACCATTGGGTAAAGCCATGACTAAAGATTTTGAAAAGCCATACCTCTGGAGGGAAGGTATGTGTGGAAGAGCAACCAGTTGAGTACCCCAGCCTCACACTATTAGCTCTGTATCTAAGAGTGCAAAGAGCCCAGAGGCTTACCTAGTGGAGTGAAATGCCTTGACCGCTTTCTTAAGCCTCACTTGGTGACACTTGGGCCTCTTGAGCATTAACTAGGAGTGAGATAAAACATTTCTTTCTGCTAAGATGTGCCCCTCCTGACTGCCTACACATCTGCAGAGGCTCAGAGGCACATTTCTTTCTCGCTAGGTATCTGGTTTAAATTAGACTCGGAAACTTGTTCCAGATACCAGAACGTAGAGAACTCGTGACTCATGCTCCGTCATGCCTATTCTGGCCCAGGGGAGCCTGGTGCCTCCTGTCAAGCAGGGAAAGGAAAACCCAGCGATGCTTTAAAGGGGAGAGCAGGAGGGTCCTGCAGCAACAGGGAGCTGCCAAGGAGTCTGCACATCACACGTATACTCAGCCAGGACTTGCAAGCAGAAGTCAAGCCTCTGACGCAGGTGATTTAAGGTCTAGGATAGATAGTCGCTTTCCACAACAGGACAAACACTTCTGAGCAGTTCTCAAGGGAAGAGTCACACTCAAGCATGGCAGACTGGCCCTTAGGAAACCTGTGCACCGAGATTCAGCATCAAAGGGAGCTGGAGGATTGGTTACCTGGTGACAAGCAACTAGCAAGATATCCCATTTAAAACCCTTGCAATCAAGAACTTTTATGTGGATACTATCAAGAGGTTCCCACCTTTGTTTTCAGCTGCTATGGTGCCTTTCCGGCTGCTGAAAAATTCCACTTGCTTCTTCATATAGTATCTGCAGTGACATCCTGAAAAATGAAAGAGTAATTGCAAAGGGCTGTTTTCTCTTACGCATGGCGAAAACGCAGGCAGGATTACTGCTGGTACCACCTGCCTGTGAAGGAAGGAGACTGAACCCTTTTTACCCTGTGCACATCCTTCCAGGGTGCCTAGGTGACAACTGAGAAAGACCAAATCTAAAAGCCAAAAGTTCAGCAGCAACCTACAGAGGTGACCAGCAGAATGGAAAGTAGGATTTTTAAGGATAAGACTCCTGCAGTTTTCTCATGTAATTAATTTCTGGATCGTGAGCAGGCCATGTAGCTCACCACATTCCCAAAAAAGCTGGCAGGGACTTCTGAACACCACAGATGTCTCTGACCAGCCAGCCAGCAATGCTCCCATTCATCCCACACTGGCTTGAGACCTTCCTTTGTCATAGTCTCATAATGAAATCAAGTGCTGCCCACCTGGGTGCTTTATTTCCCACCCAGAATTAAACCAGATAGAGTCCATTCAGGTAGAAAAGCTATGAGTAAATTTGAACCTGAACTCCACATTTTATATTGTAATAGTCTTCCTGAGATCCTACTACTATTAGTTGCTAAAATTTACAGGAATCCTTAAAACTTCATTTCCTTATATGATCTTTTTGCCTCTTGAAATACATGCTGCTCACCAAAAACCACCCAGAGAGCAAAGTGCAATTCAGCCTCTGCACTCCTATAGACAAGCTCACTGCACACCATGGACTCGTTTCAAAGAAAATTAACTCACGTAAAAGAAGTGGATAAAGATTTGCTACCAACAGCAGGAAGTTAAAGACAAAGAAATCTCAGCAACAGGTACAGGCTTTAGAAAGCTCTTCTCTTGCCATTAAGGTACCATAGTAATCAGTTTATTGAAAAAGGAGCTAAAAAATATCTGTATAAGAAAGCAATAGCACAGATGGTAGAGACAGAGTTATTTTGATAATTCATTCTTCAAAAGACTTAAGTTTATAGATCCATTTGGAAGATGCTTGATCTGAAGAATACAATTTTAGAATTACTATGCACACTAAGGACATTTGCTTCATCTCCATTTCAATACCATTGACTATGAAATGGCATGAATCAGTTTTTACAAGTCTAATAACGCCTTTTGCCTCAAGATGAATTTACTGAATTCATAAATGGCAGAAGTTGTTTAAAGCAGGTAATTCCACGAAGATTAAAACATGGGAAAAAACGTAACATTAAGCGTTCCAAACTATTGTCTCAATACCAAGTAATGAATGAGCAGAAACAAGAAAATCCTAGGAAAGAGCTTGAAGGGGAATAAAAAGCCCAAAGCACGAAGTGCAAGACAGAAGAGGGCTCCTTTCCCTTGGGTGGCCGCTGCTCCCACCAGCCCCGTCCCTGGCTCATTGCTCTCCGTTCAAGTTCTGCTGAAGTTCTTTCCTCCTTGAAATTACATTAACCACCAGCTTAAAACGCCAGTCCCCCGAGACCGATTGCTGCCCCAAGAGCGGGTACCACATATGTGCCCTTACTGAAAGCTTCCCAGTGGCCCTTTCCCGCTGTGAGACAGCCCTTAAGTAAGGCTGTACCATTATGCAGGGCTGTCACGTCGTACAGCACAACTGCCCGTCTCGACGTATAACCCAATTTTCTTTTTTAGAGCCACCTTCCGTATCACTGTGCGGACATCCTGCTCAGAGAAAATGGCCTAGCTGGAAGGGACCAAGACTTCAAGAAATTGTGAACTTCTCTCAGGATATGGAACACTGGAAACCTGTTGCTATTTAGACTTTTTTTTTTTTAAATACTGGTCTTAGCAACAGTTTACTTTTCCCACTTAGAAACGTGGAAAAGTTTGTTCAGCTTAAAATTTCCTGTTTGGCATTAGCAGCTGCTGGCTATGGTATTTATAAATATTTCAGCAGACATTTCTAGGGGAACCTGGTTACAATTAAATGGCGAGCAATGTGGCTCTGCAGTCCCTTACTCCCAGGCAGAACTCGCGCTGCCCGAGGTTACCCGCAGGAGACGCGGGGTTGTGGCTCCTGGGCGCGCCGCGTGTGCTGCAAGGCAAGCGTTAGCAGCCAGCGATGTAACTTTAGGGGGCCTGTTTTTAAACAGGAAAGTGAAATCACTTGCTTGTGGTATTCAAATATAGTAGCTTGGGAGGAACATTTGGTCAGGGACCACCTACTCTGAGCATTACTCACTGTGCTTCCCTCGCTCCCCAACGCCCCGAGCATCCCCAGGTTGCGCGGTGTGGAAACATGCTTCTCCCTCCTGAGCATCCCTCCCTTCAGCCCCGTACACCCCCGCATTTCACGTTCTCCCTGGATACGCCCAGCCCGTTCCCCCCAATTCTTCTTAACCCGACCTAAAGTTGAGCAAGTCAGAGTGAAGGGCAGAAAGAAGAGCCCAGATGAGTCCCCTTTGATTCCCCACGCACATCTGCCCACAGCTTTCTGAAGCATTCACCTCTGCTGGACCAAAGGCAGGTTATTTCTGCCCAGGCAGCCACCACCTCACTTCAGGGCTTCCCAGGGCAAATTTCTTCCCATCTTTTTTTAAATAGCCTCAGATATGATCTGGACCACTCTACTCCTTAAGAAAGTGCCTCCAGACATCTCAGCATCTCCTTGGACTCAGCAAGAGTTGGCGCAGCTGGCGCACAGCGTCCTGCGTGGACGGGCTTTTGACCCTCCGTGCCATTGCCCGGTGATGGGTGGGAGAGGAGCGGGAGAACGTGGCTTCCCGATGAGCCAGCTCACTGTGAGGAGTCGGGAAAGCCGATAAACAACGAGGCAATGATGCTGCCTCAGAAAGCGCTAACCTGAAACAGCAGCTGCCCTTTCTACTGTGAAGGTACCAAGCTGGGGAGCGATTACTCGGAGGAATGGCAGGTGGAGAGGACACGTGTGCCAGTAAGTTGCATTCCCCCAGACTGTCTGTTTTTTACCTCCTTGATACTACCTCTTGCCCTCCCGCGGTGTAGAGCCAGGGCAGCCCCAGAGACTCGCCACTGTGCCCCAGTGACACCAGCCACACAGCTGGGGGGCAGCTGGGACCTCATGGCAAGCGTGGCTCCCGTGCGCAAGGCCAAGCAGTCAGGCACGGACGAGCATCGCTCTTGCCCTGTCTGCACACCCAGTGGAGGGCATCTCCCAAATCTGCACCAGGAGCTCTGTGGGCACACACAGGGCCACATCTGAGCCTGCACAGCTCAACCGGTCCTACTGTGGCTCACAGCTCGGTGCTGATCCAGCTCAGTGTCCCGTCTTTTGGAACTCAACTCGGAGGCCCCCGTAGCTTCACGGGCATTCCAGACAAGCCTGGAGCACAGGTCATTTTATTACGGCTTCCCCAGATTTCAGGGTAACAGCAGCAAGAATGTAAGGTAGAAGCAGCCCAAAAGAAGAAAGCCCATAAACAATTCTGCAGTCAAAAGCTTTTATGGGAGAAGGGACCGTAAGTTCCTCATTTGCTGGTTTTACGTAAAAAGAGGCAAAATATGCTGAGCAAATAAAAGGCATAATTGCACAGCCTCGCCCCCAGTCTGTTTCCGGCCGTATGCAATAGCACCATGAACTTCTTAAAGAGCAGCATTTCCTGAACCCCAAGTGCTCGCAGATGGTGGTGTCCTGGAGCACTTTCTGCTGATGCTCCTCGGTTCCCTTTGCCTTGCGTGACTACTCTGCAGCTTTGCTTTGTTTATTCCACTTTTTCCTGTTCTTTAGTTACGAGCTAAGGAGGGGAACCAGCCACTTTTGCTAGTTTAATCACTTGTTGATGCCAGTGCACGTCCGCGGGGGTGATTAACGGGGTGTGTCGCTACCATTCATGCGAGCGAAGATTGCAAGTTCGGTTCCCTTTAGCCGGAGTGCAGGGATGGATGTACAGTTTTGAGGGATGAGTCTGTAAATATTTCTACCTGAGCACTTTGGGGTCTACATGATAGGAAGGGTGAGGATCTGTTATCTGGCGAGGAGCAGGACCAGAGACACGCGTGGTAGGGCACCCTGCCCAGCCAGACCCACAACCTGAACTCCGAGATGCCCACCATGAGCCAGCTCCAAGCTGGAAGCTGCATCACCACATGAGCCTGTCCAGTGTCCGAAGCGACAAACACCACTGACAGTACTGCAAGGAGAGCACACACCATGCTGGGTACAGGGATTAGGATGCCTACACATCCACAGCAAATGGATGTGTCTTCAAACTAGTGTTATAAAATCATCCTTAATTATAAATTATAATTATGAAGTCACGACTGCTGTCATGGTCATCATGATACTTCACCTTTCTACAGAGCCATCCTCTGGCTCTTCGTGGAGATTGGTAACTCCAACAGTGCTGCATGTACAAAGATAGCATTGTGATACTTGGGGGTTGCATGGGATTTCCACCTAAAAGGTCACTTATCCCAATTGTAAGCTTTGAAACAAATTGTAGAAGGCCTACACAGAAGCATTGGTGGAAATCTTGAAATCTATTAACTCATCCTCCTGCCTCCACAAAACCACAAATTCAATGAATGCCCTCAGAAGGCTCCCAGGTTCTGCACAATTGTTTTCCAAACAGGAGCTCTTGATTCTTCTCCCAGAAGTAACAGTTAAAATATAACCGGTTTCGCATTTGTCAGCTAATAGGGCTTGATGCACAAGCTGCACATGAAAAAAACTGAAGATGTGGCTTCAGAAATCAGACGAAGTCGCATTGGAAGAACCGACTGAACAGAGAAAGAAGAGACAGATGGCAAGACAAAAGCCTAAGAGGCAACCAAGCGCTGTGAAAAGCCGCAGAAAAGTCGAGGATAAGGATACCAGGAAAAAGACGTGCCTGGGCCAACTCATGACAATTCTGTAAAGATTTTTTTGGTGTCCCATGAATGGCAGCATCCAACAAACCTTCCCTTCCAGAAGGTGATAACTGATGCTTAGGGAAGTTATTCTACTTTAGCAGGAGGATGCCTTCATGTGGCACAGCGTGCCGCATGATGCGCTGCACACTCGATACCCCTCTGCTTTTGCTCCAAATAACTCTTCTTCTCCTAAGAAAAGCGCTGAGCTTTTGCAAAATATTTACTCACAAGAATATTAGAAAACAGTAAGGCATCATTCATTGTTGGAAAGAAAGTCTCCCAAAATATTTTTCTTTGGGGAATTTACAGATTTCTGCAAAATCTCTCAGATGTGTCACCAAAAAGGACTCAGAAGAAAAAAAAAAAGCAAGAGTGGCCTGAGCCACAGCTGGATGCCTCTGATGCTGATTGCTCCTTCGAGCCTATCTTTCACCAGCACCAATATTACCCTTAGTTTTTCTTTTTGCTCCTCCTGAGACAACAGCTAGCAGGTGCAATGGCTTTGCAGTAAATCCCATGTAGGAGCAAGAATTTGTGTACAGCAGCAAAGCAGGGACTACAATTTCTTCCAGTGATGGCATGTGGGTGGCTTCACCCCTAGCCTTCAGGTTTGACTTTTAGGGGTCATCCTTCTGCAGCACATCTGGCTGCCATGCCTTGGCTTCATTCAAGCCTCTGCCTGGCCTTTGACACACGTGAAGGCTTTTGCCTTTCCACCTTGGACGTAACGAGGCGCGGGGAGCTGCCTTCGCCCACCTCGCAGCCCTCCCATCCTGACCCCCCCAAGCCCCAGCACTTGGGGCAGGTCAACTCCAACCCTCTTTCGCAAGCCGCAAAAACAGTGCCCCGAGATTTCCGTGATGCTGGAAGAGCACGTGTTTTCCACTACGGCACTGCGCGCGAGATCTCTCCTGGGACAAAGCACAGCCACTGCTTTTCCTCTTGCTTTAAATACATCTGCAGGAGGCCACCGGAAAGTAAAAGAATCTTCTAGAAGAAAAGCATCTCTGGCTCTTGTCTCAAGATGTAAATCAGCAGCAAAACCACGACATTAAGTTTCCCAAAATGCAGCAGTTCACACTCAACACTTGCTTTTCCAGCCCTTCAGAGCCGCTGCTTTCTTTCCACTGCTCCAACCCAGGAGAGCACTGGTGCTCAGCCGGCACAGCAGCTCCCCACCAGCACCAGCCCCGCCACGATCGCTGAGCATCAGCGGGATTTCAGGGCTTACAGCACACACTTAAAAGCTGTGTTCTTCCTAAATGGATTTCTGCATACATTTAATTATTTTGTTGAACTGGAGCCACTGCAAGTGAAGGAATCATTATTCTAAAAAAGTAAACAAGGGCGGCTGCACATTCCTGCAGATTTTCAATAGAAAAACACTCTTGACTCCAAAGGAGGGGAAAAAAGCAAGATTCTCCTCCAGAAGGTTCTTATTTCCTCTCAGTTTGGCTCTTTTTGCCCCAGCCCCAAAAGAAGTTTCTGCAGAGGACAACCTTGGCTCGAGCTCGTGGTGGCATGCACCCACACACTCTTGAGTTTCAGGTGGAAACACTCTGACAATGCGAGAAACCAAAACCCACTGGCACAGCACGGTTACGTGCCGAGGCCCCGGCGGCGTTTGCCGCAAGGCTGATCCTAAACGCTGCCCGGCACCCAGGGACTCTGCCGCCGCAGCAGCCCCGACGCTCGCCCAGCAGCGCCTTAATCGGGCTTTGGTTCTTTCCCCTCCAGGACGTGTTGCTGCCTGGAGACCCCTGGAGCTGTGGGGTGGGGTGGGTACACAGGGCAGCCCCAGCTCCTCCGTCCCACCACAGCCCTCAGCTGGGACATCCCTCAGGTTCCCACACCCAGCTGGGCTGGCGGGAGCTCTCTGCCCCTCGGCCAGCACTTCCCCAGGGGAGTTATGTTTCTCCTCAGCACCAGCAACTTCCTTCTTCCTTTCACTTCCACCTTTTGTCACATTCAAAAAAAAAATTACAAAAAAAAAATCTTTAGAAAATTACAGAGAAGTTTTATATTCCCATCATCTCAGCACTCCTCATTTCCCCATCTTTCAGCTGCTCTCCTCTCGCTTCCTCCCTTTGCACCCCTCGAAGGCTGAAGCAACGACGTCTCGCTGCCCTCAGTGGGATGACTGCCAGCACCCACCCTTGCTCCATGGGGGGAAACATCCCCAAAGCGTCGCTGAATCTAAGCGAGAGGAGCCGTCAACTAGAGCGGCTCAGCCACCGCTGCTGATCTAAGCCACCTGCGTCGCTCCCCGAGCGCAAACCAACTTGGAGCAGGGAAAGGGAGGGAGTTAAGTCATCTCAAGAGTTTCCACCAACATGAACTGTCATCTGGAGATGCCGCAGCCCTGGGGGGCTTCCAAGCACGGAGCCCGTGGGAAGGCACCCTGGGATGGCTTCCCAGGATGTGGGATCCCAGGGAAATTCCAGAGGCAACACAACGGGGGCACCAGCCCTACACCCACAGCACCGCAGGGAGCTGCTGCCGGCACCCCACAGCGGCTGTGGGGATGGAGCAGGCAGCAGGAGGAGCAAGGGAGGGAGGATAAGCCGTGGGAGAGCGCAAACAGGGAACTGGATTAAAAGGATAACGCACCTCTACGTACTGCGAGCTCTGCTGGGACTCGTAAACCTGGTGTCCCCCTCAAAGCAAAGTCAGGCCACACACAAAACATGAAGGAGACTATCGCTGCATCGCCACCACCCCAGCGCCTGCCCAAAGCCGGGCAGCGGAAAGCCGGGGCTGTATTCCCGGGAGATGAAAACTTCTGTCTCAGCAGATGGAACTTCTTGTAGTCGCCAAGCACATCTAAGTAAAGTTTCCCCTACTCCTATCTACTTAAGTAGCTTCATTTTGCAAAGAAACACTTAATTGCTCACCAGGTCAGCCACCAAGAAGGTACCAGTGTGGGACACTCACCTCGGTGAGGATCAGATCTGCTTCCCAAGTGGTCAAGGGCTTTGTAGCACTTAGTCAGGAAGCAACAAGGACAAAAAAAAAGCAAAGCCAAGCAAAACAGGCAAGACTCCATCTTACAATTGCATGTGCTACTACTGAGCAAGATGCAAGGTAGCTTTCCCTCTCTCTCAGGCTTTTGTAAGAGTTAGTAATTAATCATTCTAATTACAAAAAGCTGAGCCTCCCCCAGGAGCCAGACCCCTGATACGACTCTTCTTCTCTTGGGCTGCTGGGAATGGCTGGCTCAAAGGGCTCCCCATTACCAGTCCAGCCTCAAACAAGAGGACTGCATCATGCCAGAAAAATAAAAGATGAGATGGGAGGTTGGGGAAGGGAAATAAAAGAAGAGCTTGATTATTTTTCACACATTTGAGTTATGCAGATGGCTCACAGCATATGGGATTTCAATTTGGGCTTTTAATAGAAGAAAAACTCCCAGCGTTGTTTCTCAGCCAGGACGACCAAATCGATCTGCATTTTTC
>NW_010545605.1:0-23206 GCF_000687285.1 Phaethon lepturus
GTGCCGCGGCGACGCGCTGCAGGCAGAGCAAGGGGAAGGGCCGTGTTCATACCAGTGAGGGACACGGTGTCAGGGAGCATTTCTGGCAACGAGAACTTGATCAGTCCAGCCCAGCCCCCGGCACTGTTACACCTCGGCTCAACCCGTCTCTTAAACCTGCCCCGGGCGCGGTCTGGGGGACAGCACGGGACAGGGGACCTTCTTCATGGCTGGTTTAAAAAAAGCGTTGTTCTCCAAAAGCTGCTGAGGAACGACCCCGGGCAGATGCTGATACAGGTGTGGTTTAGGGCGGTCCATGCCCAGTCCTGCAAGCGGGACCAGCTCGGGTCCAGCCCTTGCGCTGCTCTCGGCAGGGTTGGGGTAGCCCGAGGCAGAGCGTGCAAGAGGCAAAGCTTAGGAGAGTTCATAGGAGGGTTTTGGATGTGCTCGCTGTCAGGATGATGTTGCCACCCTGGCACTCAAGGTCCCATGCGGTCAGCTCCTGCCTCATTGTCTTTTCACAGAGCTTCTCACACTTAGTTGCCTGTCACAAGAACCTGCCCGCTCCATCCCCCTTCATAGTCTCCAGGCTTGTGCCCATACAGCTCCCCGTGCCAAAAAAATCTATCACTGCTTGTTCTTTCCATGGCCATCCCCGAAATGCACCCGTTCCAAAAAGGCCGGTGCAGCCCAGGTCCCATACAGAAGAATGTAACTGAATAGTCGATCATGTGAAAACAATTACTTATGAAATATATGGTCTGCGTATTTATCTGTGGATATGAATATATGTGCGTATGTACCTCCTGATATATATGTATCTCCCCACATATATAGATAGGGAGGTAAACGTAAGCCGAAAGGGAAAAACTAACAAAAAATTTGAGGTGCTTCCATGGCCCTCCTCTCCCGTAACAGCTGACGTCCTGACAAATTGTGTGTTATTAGCCCAGCAATGCCTCCGTGACAAAGGGAGAGGGAACAGGCAGGAGGAAAGACAAACTGGTGGAGGAACAGGGAGTAGATCCATCTTGCCCGAAGCCTGTTCAGAGCAATGCAAGGGATGTGTGCTTGACCCACATACTCCTGGGTGTTGTAACCAAATGAGCAACAACAATAATAAAAAAAAAGAGCCACACATCCAGAAGGTAATCTTTTACAGTTCATTTCAGGGGATTATATCTGAGGTTTCTATTTAATAAAAAACCCTCAAACCTAATGTCATGTAGACTGATATATAGGACTAGGAAAAATAGTTACCACTGAAGTGATTTAGGGTTAGTAACCCAGACCACCTACACATTATTGAACTGAAAAATGTCCAAGTTCAGTTTTCAAAATGCTTCTTTAAGAGTAGCCTGCATGCCATATGTCTGCAAATGTTGCCTTCTACAGTACATACAAGGAAATCCAACAGCCTTGGAAAGCTCATATTTCATTTGATGCTGCTGCTGTGTTTATAAGAAACAGAAGAAAAATAATGATCTGATGGCAGAATATGATTTATAGCTTTATGCATAGGAGTGGGATGAAAACCCTGCCTCCTGGCAGACAGCCCCTTGTCCTGCATCTTCCCATTCGATTTCAATTCGCGACAAATATCTAAAAGGAGTGGAGTTAGAGCTGACAGAGTTTTCCATTTAGGAAAGGCTGGGATGTGGCCAGATATCTAAAAAAGATTTTTGACCAAATAATCTAGGAGCAGACAGAAGCATTTCCGTTAGCCTTCTTCACTGCGTTTTACTTTTAACTACGTTTTGGTTTTGGCTTAGGATGTAATTGCTGACTTTCTGCAGAGCTGACAGAGATGCACAGACAAACCAGCATCCTGGATTGGACATTTCACATGTGAAATTGGCACCAAACTTCAAAAAGAAGTGGCAAACAGTGACAATACAAGTCCCTAGAACTTACTGAGAGGTCCAGCCTTGAACCTCTGTCTGGACTGAGGCCAGTTTACACCCGCTGTGATATAAGAATGTGAAACTGTATAGAAGACAGGATAAGCATCTTCACTATGAATGATCAAAATCAGAGGGGCTTTATTTTCAGTTTTCCAATGGAAAAAGTGTGAGGGTCATAATTTTAGCTCAAACCCCGAGTCTTGCTGACAGCAGGATGATGCTGATTAAATGGTTTCAGCTAGGACAAGTCACTTGCAAGGTCAATTTTTTGGCTTTGAATGAGATGTAAGACCTAGCACCTTTGAAGTTCAGAGTTATTAAATATCTAAGACACCCAGAACCCAACTGTCTTCAAATGACTCCAGTGGGAGTTAGACACTTACCTGTTTTTGAAGATCTGGTTGAAGTGATATATAAAAATGGGACTTCAGTTCTGAAAGACCTTTAAAATAATTTAATCTATTTCTTTTTCAAATTGTGTAGCATGTAAATGTGGTTTGGCAAAACTTCGTCATAAAATTAAATCCAAGGGTAACTTTGGATATTTTTTTTTCATACTTTCCAGCATCAGCGGTAACTTTGGTAATTGGATACGGTCTGGCCCCATTCCTCATTCTAACACAGAGCAGAGGGTACTTGATACAAAACCGTGAACTATTTTTAGAGAATATAAAAGAAATTAGCTACACAAATTACTGCTGTGTAGCAGAGTGCACTGAAGAGTCTTTTACAAAAATATGCGAAGTCTGGAGAAGGGAGACAGGTTTTCATGACTTGTAATCCCAGTTACTGCAAGGTGAGCATTTCCTTCACATTTCTTATTCAGGCCATAAATCAGCGACTCTCACGTGGCCATGCATATGAACAACCACCAGCAGATGAATAGGACAATTCCTGAGCATCAGCTGAACCGATCTGTCTTGGTAGGCTACGGCATAGTCACTGCTTCCCTAAAACCTAAGCAATGAGTAGTTCCTTTTTGCAACCTGTTCCCCAAACTGGCCCTGGGACACATGAAGCCCTTCACAGCATTGTCAGAACAGAAAAGAAATAAACTCTTCAACCAACCCAGATATCATTTATCTTTAATATTGGTGCTCCTGGTGCCTCGAGCCCAAATGCAGCTGTGTGTAAGATGCAAAGTATGAGGCCCTGTCCTATGCTCATACAATGCAACTAATAAACATTTCAAGATCAGCAATGACTAGAAATCTCTATTCTCAACCAAATCAATTCCTGCCTCATGGATTATACTGTCAATGACTG
The DNA here is from genome assembly GCF_000687285.1 of Phaethon lepturus. NCBI lineage: Eukaryota > Metazoa > Chordata > Aves > Phaethontiformes > Phaethontidae > Phaethon > Phaethon lepturus. The sequence continues at coordinate 3,150 of NW_010545605.1, forward strand.
TTCAATGACCTCGGGTAAACCTCTACCGAAATCACAGATGCTGTCATGTTTAGTGGTATAAGCCACAAGACCAAAGATGTAAATGGCTTGGAGCCAGGATTGCTACTTTCCTGCACTGTGGCGTTTTCTGTAGGTCAGAGCGAGGGCGTATCTGCATGGACAGCATGGGTCAACCTCAAGCTCACTAAGAAGCAGTTTATGAAAGAGCAAAACCCTTGTACAAGGCTGAATAGTGTGGAGTATCAGAAGGCATTTATATAGGCACTTATATTATCAGGGTTTACAACTTTTACAACAAATGTTGTAAACCCTATTCGACCCATCCAAAATCCTCCTACACAGAAACCCTCAAACATGCAAGAGAGAAAAACAGGGGCAAAATAACAGTAACAAATGAATGTTTAACATTTAAACTTTTTTTTTGAAAACCCTGGCAGCACCTGGTCTCAAGACGATTGAGACCTGGTCTGCAAGAGAGAAAAACAGGGGCAAAATAACAGTAACAAATGAATGTTTAACATTTAAACTTTTTTTTATTCAGTTGGAAATAAAAAACATTGGTACAACATAGCAGCAAACTTTCTGTGAATATTTTTCTTTGTATGTTTCGTATTTTGTTTCCAAACGAACAGTGCGCCCTTTAATTAACAATGGTGGGAAACACTGTCCTGAGGTCAGAGCAGCGATAAAAAATGCACAGCTCTGCACTCTGTGACGAGACACGGGTCCTCCATCTGCCAAAAGCCTACGTGTCTTATTAGCCAAGTTGCTTCACAGCTCCCTTATGCCTATGGCACATTTTTCTTCTTTATACATATACTTGGGGAATCAGAGGAGTCCTGAATTACAAGCACAGCCTTGTATTTAAACAGTCACAAAAAGATTAATGGCTGGTATTTGAGCCACTCATCTGAAGTTAGACAGGTCCAGCTTTTTAGCATTTAACAGAGAACCTTAGTAAACATGGAAATTGATTTTTAAGAAGCAGTTTTTATGCAGATGAGCTATAATTGGTACCTACTGGCCTTGGGCTCCCTGAAATTTTGGGGGGGTATTCGATAATAATTCGATAATTCGATAATAATTTCTTATTCAGGCCATAAATCAGCCTTTAAAAAGGTAAAACACAGGCCAAAACCATGGTTCAAAAAACATTGTCACCAGTAAAATGACGATATCTGATTACATAGTGGTTCAACTGATAGGCACTTCAAAACAACTCAGACAAATGACCAAGAATGGCCTGAAAAGGAAATAAATATATTAAAAAAAAAAGGAAGAAAGGAACCTCTCAAGAAATTTTCTTGTTGCTGTTGGAAGGTGTCTCGTCTTTTCGGTTTAATGCAAGACCTTTCTTCCCCTGGACGACTCCGGTGTCACCCAGTAGCGTTGCTGAAGCGAAGGTCACGCCTGCCCCTGCGTTATAAATCCCTCCGTCTCCCTTCCTTCTCTCTCTCCCAGCCTCTTTTTCTTCCCGGAGTTTTGTAACTCAGCTGTAAGAAATTGCTTCTGGCTGAAACTTGGCAGCAAAAGTTTGATTTCAGGCCAGGAACGATCCCCCTCCCCTCCTGATTTTCAAAACCCTTTTCTTCTGGTCAGCTTTAAGCCGCAGAAGGGCAGAGCGGAGGGGGAGGGCAGCGCGCGAGGTTCGGCGCAGGAGCCGGCCGGCTCTGGCTGCTTTCATAACGCTTCGGTGGCTCGCTAGTTTTCCAGCTGAAATAAGGGTGATTTCTGCACAATGTGGCAGGGGTATTTTTCTGTATGTGTTTGTGTTTAAAAGGAAAACGGCTGAGTCATTTCTGCGCAACGGCAATTTTGCTGTGTGAGCTGCTTGCTTGCTTTCTGCTTCTCCTTCGTTTTTCTTTGTGTTAACATTCAAAAGGAAGGTCCAAAATAACGCGCTTCTCCTCGGGTCAGCAAAAAACGCTTTCACAAATGCTGGCGTGTGCCTCAGGAGTGCTCCCCCAGTGTGGGAGCGGAAAAGAAAAATCGAAATGACAATGCCTGCACCATTGCAACTGCGGTGACATAGTGAAGACCTGGGAGCACTTTAGGCGTTTTTCCTTGGATTACGAGAAGGCGTAAAACCCTAGACTAAAATCACATCTCGCTGCGTGGAAATACGACGAGGATAAGCCCTGATTTAAAAGCTACCGGTCTAAAAAACAGCGAGAGAAAATACGAGGCGAGGAGGTGCGGGGGCTCGGGGTAGCCATCGCCGTAAGGTGGCCCGGTGGCTGTTGGCACGTTCGAGCCCAGCAGCAGCAGCAGCGAGGGGAGCACCGTGCCGCCGGCGCCGCGTGCCAGCGCCGTACCCGGTGCTCACGGAGAGAGGTAACGGCGCTGGCGGTAAACCCGGCTGTGCAGCCTCTTCTCAGACACCCGTGTGTGCGCGGATGAGGGTCCTGCGCACGTTCTCTGCCAAGCTCCGGCACCTAGTTCAGCTGTTGGTGACCCCATCCAGCCCGCCAGTGACTGGAGAATACTCCTTTCCTCTGGTGCTCCTGTGAGGGTTTACCGGAAGGATGGAATTGTGCAAGCCGGCTGTAACGCAGGGCGGGTGCTTGGGGAGGGTCAGCCTCATGCGTCAGGTTGCCCCATAGCGTAGCGCCTGCTGCCTTCAAGCACGGACTTCCCCCTCCAGACCTGGGAGGATTAAGCCACATACCCAACAAAAGACATTGATTAGTGACCGGCTGTTAAAATACAGGAATTGGTGATTTCCCCAGCTGTCAGGGGCAGGGGAAGAACCCTGCCTGGCTGGACCCGAGCTCTCCTCGACCGTGGGAGCATCTCTGCTGCGGCTTGCACACTTCTGCCCGTTGTCCCTGCAGCTCTCCCCGCCGTACGAGCGGGACAGCTGGGGACACCAGCCCTTGTGCCCAGCACCCCACCCAATCCCTGCACTGAAAATGATCTTTAGGCCTCATGGAAAAAAAAGTATGTGGTCATCTAATTAAAGACCATATCATAAAGCTTATACACAGTGGGGCCAATTAGAGTTGCCCCGGCAACTTTAATTCTGGTTTTTCCAAACTTCAGGCTTTGGAAAGTCTTTTGCTTCTGTTCAGCTTTTTGTCTTTTTTTTGTTTGCATCTATCTATTGCCTCTGCCTCTGATCACACCACCCTCCTCCTCCTAAACACCCCCAAGGCTTCTGCAACCCCTTCTCCTCTCCTTTTGACTCCCACCTACCCATATCCCACAGGGATACCACCACCTTCTCCTCCCCAGCATTTGGGCATGGAGAGATGTGTGGCTTTTGATTCTAATATTTGGAACCACAAATATTTGCAGCAGAATTGGAATAGTTTGGTCAACCCCTGCGTCTGCTGCCCAGAGCACAGCCTGTGTGGAAGGAACTGCTGCTGAATTCAGCTGACTCAGCAAGTCTGAGAAGAGTGTGTGCAAAAGGAGATATTTTAGATATTTTCATGGAAAGTACCAGAAAGTATATTCTTGTTACCTTAGTGACCCTTGAGTCAAAGTCCTTGCTTCTTGCTGTGAGGGATACTGTGTACCCCTCAAACCACCACAATAATTTGTGCCTTGAAATACCCAGTGAAACGGAATTTTTTTAAAGGCACTCCATAGGAAGCCCATGTGTTTGTAAATGCATATCTGAAGGAAGCTGTTACCTTTTTGGTTTTTTTGCATACCGCCATGATCTTCCACAGGCACAATGGATGAACCTGGCAGTTATTTTAATCCATATGACACGCTTTGAAAAATGAGATATGTATGTTGGGTAGTGGATTATCTACATTCTCTCAGGTAGCCACTTCTTAAGAGCTGTCTCTTAGTTGCAGAATCACTCCATGATTGCAGTAAAGTTCTCTGCAGTCCTCACTTTTCCAAGAGGCAGCTGTTGAAGACATGAGGATTCAGCCTGGATTCATCCAACCTGAATTTAAGCACTTAATTAATATGCCTAGATTAGGAACATGGTCATCAGAAGGCTTTCTCTACAGACAATGGAAACATCTAGACTAGATCTAAGGAAGAAATTTTTCACAATGAGGATGGTGAAACAGTGGCATAGGTTGCCCAGAGAGGTGGTAGATGCCCCATCCCTGGCAACATTCCAGGTCAGGTTGGACGGGGCTCTGAGCAACCTGATCAACTTGAAGATGTCCCTGCTCACTGCAGGTGGGTTGGACTAGATGGCCTTTAAAGGTCCCTTCCAACCCAAACTATTCTATGATTCTATGATCTTCAGAAAGTCATTGGATTTACATCCCGGAGAGACCCCTGCCTCCCTCTTTAATGATTAAATAGCTGAGGCTCCTGACTCAGGTGCCCTTGCTAAATATTTACAGAGCCCAGCTCATGCAGTTGGGCACCAAAGTGGAAAGCAGCCTGGAGGGAAGCCATAAGCAGACACAACCTGACATTTGGTTTCAAAGCATGTAAGGAGTCGTCTCTGTGGATGGAGGTTTTGTATAGACCCAGGATGCTGTTGCGTTTATTTTGCCTCTTGCTCAGAACTGTTAGGCCCCTCATTGGCAAAACTCCCCGTCTTGGGAAACTGGACTGCCAGCCTCTGGCACTCAGAAATCATGAGTCAGGTATCAGAACAATTACATGACAGGTTTAAAAGCAAGGAGGTGTTTAAAAAAAAAGAAAGAAAGAAAAGAGAGAGGTATGGTTGGATTCTTCTAAGTTTCCTTCTGGTTTGTGAGGTTTTGGGTTTGACCAAGGTTCATGTTTTCCAAGCCTTGTCCTGCAACAGTGAGGTCTGGAAACTTAATTTTCTTCAAGAGAAAGCTGAGACTCTTGTGCAATGCGTGTTTCCAGGAGCAAGGTCTTTAAGAAAAAAATTAAATAATGTGAGACGTTATAAAAAACATTGAGGTTGGCAGTATTGCAGAAGACATGGTAGGCTGTGGGTCTATAAGAGCAGCAATGATGAGCAAAGCACGGAGTGTCGGTCTGAACTTGAACCCTTGTGCTTATACTGAACTGAACTATGTGTGTTATGCCTGACTAGGTCCAGAAAAATGTTGAACCTCCTCTTTTTCTGTGTATTTAAAACCCTGAATTTTCTTTCACACTCCATCCAGAAATCTCAATGATTTGTTTTTGATTATTTAAAGAAGAAAAAATTGCCACTGGTTTACCAGTGCTGCTCTATCTGGACAAATCACAACTATACCCCCTCTCTAATTAATCAACATTGGCATAGTATTTACGGGATGTGTTTTTAATATTCCCCTCCCCCCTTTCTTTTTTCCAGTAGGAGCGGCCAAATCAGCTATCCTCACTCAGCTCTTGCATCGTTTGTGGGTGGAAATTTACAGTTTCTGAAGCTGAGCAGAGATGAGACAGCGAGAAGGAGCCGGGTGTAGCGGGGAGATCACGTCTCTGTAGCAGCTGCTCTGAGCCCCCGTGCAAAACCAGAGGTGTCCCCACATGTGAGCTGCATGCCTTGATCTCTCCCCTGCTACTGGAAAAATTTCCTGGGGGAGAGAGAATAAAAGGAAGAAAAGGTAGTAATTTAATGGGATTTAATCCTTCATCGGCAGCTCGGTCTGATGCTGTACAGCCCCCACAAAGTTTGCGGCTGCATCCACCCCTACAGCGCTGTACATCTCTATAAACATCTTTTCCCCAGCCTTCCTCAAACAGTAATTGGTAAAGAGCACTTTAAACCTGCTCCAACTGGCAGTAAAATCCTGCTTTTAAAATATTGGAGAGGACAACTTATTTGTGTGTTTTGAACAATACCGCACGAGCAATTGTAGATGCTATTGAGAAAAATTACATTGTGAAAAAGCCCCAGAGAATCCCTTTGTGACCATTAGGATTTAATTGTGGAAGGCAGAAGAGGAAAAAAGCAAAGGACAGTGAGTAATGGATCGTTATGACTCATGTTGCCTCAGAGGTTTTTTTCTTTTCAGCGGGTGTTGTGTGTATCATTATTAAGTTATTGTATTATTAAATTTGGACTGACTTCTTATGGTAAATTTGGGCTTAAAAATACCAGCCTGGTACCCATGGGATGCGTGTGAAAGGTGTAAAATATTGATAATAGGATCCACTAAGGAGAATAGAAGGGTTAAACTGATGTAGAAGAAGTCTTTACATATTAAACCTGAAGACAGAGAAAACCTTGGGGATTTACTGGGAAAAAATCTCTCATTACCTAAAAGGCAAAACATCCTGATTGAAGAAAAGTGAAAATTAAAAAGGAACAGATCTGGGGCTTCTACAACAAAAAAAAACACCAATAAACCAAATCACACCAAACCAAAACAAAATGAAAAAAACCCCAAAACACAAGAAAAAAAGCCCTCTGAAAATTAAGAATACTGAAATGTGGAAGTCCTATTTTCGTCTAGATCTATACGAAATGCTCTGCAATCTGATCACAGTTTACCCCCCTCTGCCTCATTTTTTATTTTAAAGAAAAGTTTTTTCTCTCTCAATGAATCTCATTTTGTGTCCTTGATTATTATTGCCCAGCATGTATTTCCCATTCTCTGGCCTCCCCTCTGAAGCTTAGACAGTAAATTTTTTGGAGGAGAGGGACTGTCTTTCATTATGTGCTCTACAGACTTGAGCACCACAGATCTCCAAAGGCTCTAATTCCCAGGGAAAGATGCTGCCAAATTCTTTGCTGGTGGCCCACTTCTGATTTCAGTTTTCAGCTCAGGACTTCATTCCTTGCTGCAAATCCAGCTTCTGGAACTACCCGCAGACTTGCCAGGAGTTTTGCAGCCCTGGTGATGAGGGGCGGAGGTCAGGCTACAGGCAAATGGGGATGAAAGAGGACAAAAAACTGACACAGAGCTGTGGGAGAGGATGAAAAAGCTCTATAAAGGGGATGGGAGGAGTGAAAAATGGTAGATCTTCCTCCTGAGACAAGATGTTGCTCTCCATCCTGGTCCCTGCTTAGGAGAAACTACCGCCTTAGCACCTCTCAGATCCTTGTTGTATGAAGTAAGTAATAATAGTAGTAGCAGTAGAAGCAGCAGGAGTAATAACAACAGTAGCAACAGTAATAATTAATAATAAGAGTAACAACAACTATTTATCTTCTTTTCTCCAGAGGCAGTCCATCATCAAGTGAAACCAAGCAGACTACCACTGTGGTGCCTTCTGAGGACCTTCTATGTAGTCCCTTCGCAATAAATCTTGCGGCTTGTCTTATCTGTCATTCTGTCAAGTGCAGGCTGCATCAGTGCTAATATCAGGGTTAAAAGTGAAGAAGGGAGCAATATCTTAATTATCATTCCAGGCACGTGGTGTAATTGTGCTACTGGCTGCCAGCCATGCGGCTCGTGTGGTAGCAAAGAGTACTTTCCTTCAGCAGTCCCAGCCGCCCCATTTTCATATGGGCTGGGAAGGTCAGAAAAATCAATTAGCAATATGGGATATTAACAAAAGCCAAGTCCAAACACAACTTCAGAAACATTTTTCTGAAAGAGTAATGTATCTTAAAAAAAAGTAAAAATAAAGACTCCTGGATCACTTTTCCAAGCTGCTCGTGTTTGCTGCTCCTACTGGAAAAAGCCAATGTTCTCATCCAGTACAGCAACCCTCTCCAAGCTGCCGTACAGGCATACCTCAGGCGGGGATTGCGGAACGTGGTGCTGTCCACGCAAAATCCACAAAAATTAGCTCATCCTCGGCTGAGATGGTGTTCAGGAAGCAAAGAACACACCAAGTCGGCTGAAGACAGCCAGCAACAAGGTGTGATTGCAGGAGTCAGCCACCATACACACCACGAGGTGCGGGTCTGGCAACGCTGCCAGAGCCCAGGGTGAGGGACCGGGCTGACATAGTTCACGTTTTACAGTTAGACCAGGGAATAAACCTCAGACTTCCGAGTTTTATTGCCAGTGTAGTGCTACCTTGGGCAAGTGATCTTCCCTTTAGTGATCTCTAACAGCAATACCTAGCAGGGGCATTGTAAAGCTTAATGAAGTGCTTCACTATCCTAGTGTTAGAGAAGCTGAAGACTGTAAAGTATCATTAAATTTGTCATCTGGCACACCAGTCTTCAAATGGTTTAATCTAAATTGCACCTCTGCTTTCTAAAATAAATATTTTATTTCTCTCATGCAGGAATGTACAAAGTAAAATATAATCTTGCTGCCCACAAGCCTTATTTAAAGAAATATATAATGTATTTGTCAGATATTCATACTCTTTTCCTCACTGTTTCTTTTTCTCATTACAGGGGAAATAATTTAGAACTGCAGAAGCTACCCAAATTGTCCCCTGGGCTCATCTCTGATTTTCCTACCATTCAATCAGAATTTTGCTCCTTAGTAGTTTTTCTTTATATTTTAATGTGATGAACGCTAACAGAATCACACTGGGAAATATGACAAGTTCTGATGACTCTCCAAGAAAACAGTGCTATATTTCGCAGGCTGGGACCATGGTGGCTACGCGAACTACATCTGCTCCAATGACATCTGTGCCACTGGCAGATAAACAATCACAAAACACGTGTAAAGAAGACAAGAAAAGTTGCCATCTAGCTGATGCGCTTCCTTCTCCTGATCCCCTACGAAGACAATAGTAAAAAATCACTTCAATTGTTTCTGTAATTTATTGAACAAGGTGGGAGTGAGTGAAGTGAGAAAGGAAGGATCAAGTAGGTCAATCACGGACTGGTGAGGACCCAACCCCAACCTTTTAGATCCCATCATGCTGAACAATGGCTCAACATACCCACATAAGAAGAAACCTTGTACTCAGATGTGGAGTCACCAGCCACACTAGGATGGCCCAGAAGAAACTTGCTTAGGGAAAAATTTCATAGGAAGGTCGTTAACAGTTGCCATTAGGTGAAGGTTAAGAATATTGAGTCTCCTTGGAAAGCTTCTTTTTCAGAAAAATTCTTTCCCCTCATTTTTTATCAGGAAGTATGCAAGAAAAAAGAAAAAAAAAGAAAAAAGAAAAAGATTTCACATGTCTTTGAACCACTTGATTACCATTATTCAAATAGATCGCTGTCTCAAGACGCTCAAAAAGCGCAAAGCCTCTTTCTGTCTCAAAGGCTGGAAAATGATCGTTAGGAGCACAGCTCATTTCTGTAATGTAGGGCTAACCCTGATAATTTATTATAAATGACATTATCCTGGCTGAGGAATAAACAAAAGCTGTATACGACAGCTAATTATCTTAACACCATTTGACGTTAAACTTTTTTTCTTACTGATCATACATGTACAAGGAGAGAGCATCAGACCAGGGAAAGAAGTGCAGCAAAAACTGAAAAAAAGACAGAATTATCCCATTTTCAGCCAGTAAGGTACAGATTGTCAGTTGTCTTTGGCGACTGACCTAGTCCAGTTTGGTTTTGGTGAGTCCAGTAAAACAATCGTTCCTTTAACTATAGCGAAGAGTAATTTACTGATTATCTGTTTCCTAAAAGCATTGAATGCTGAGTATCCTGTTCCATTTCCTGACAGATATTCACATGCAATTAGATACAGGCAGTGGGAATGTAATGTAAAAATGGGTATTTTGTTCTGAAACATGGCACTGTGCCTGTGCTCTTCCCCATCTCCCTGAGCAAAGTTCAAGTGCCAAAATGAAAGGCATGTTTAATGCCAAAGGTGATTCAAGTTCAGGCCAAAAATAATTCCAGACAACTCAATTCTGAATTATTTTCCTTCTAAACATTTTTTTGGGAAATGGAAATACTGCCGGGTGTTTGAGGCTGGGATGCTAACAGCAAAACCTCTTGCAAGCTATTCAAATGTCAGCCACTATTGTGTACAAAGTCCTCCCTATCACTGTGGAATTTGGAAGAGGAAGGCAACAGAGCAGCCAGATTTATAGTGTACTTGCAGAATTTTCCAGAAACTCTAGTTTCCTTTTAAAAAAATAAAAACAATGTGAGAATGTTCTCTCATTTTTGTCCTGCTTCCGGGAGACAGGTTGCCCACATAAAATGTATTTTATTGATATTTGATTTTGTAAAATTTCACTTCAAGAAGACAGCCTAGATAGCTTAAACTTGAGGTTAAGGAATTATGGGTTAAATATTTTATGTGAAATAAAGCACATCATAGAAAAATCCACATTTGTACATTTAGATAATTTTGCTTTCCTTGTATACCATTGTAGAACACCCTTAGACATTTTCTCTTCTCTTTATTGTTGTTATGCAGCTGTATTGGGTCTGGCTGAGATGGAGCTAATTTTGCCCATAGCAGCCCTCACAGTGCTGTGCTTCGTACCGGTAGCTAGAAAGGTGTTGATAACACACCAGTGCTTTGGCTGCTGCTGAGCAGTGCTCGCACAGCATCAAAGCGACTTTGCAACACCAGTAGGCTGGGGTTGGGCAAGATCTTGGGAGGAGACACAGCCCGGACAGCTGACCCACACTGACCAAAGGGATATTCCATACCGTATGACATCCGCTCAGCCATAAAAAGCTAAGAGAAAGGGGTGGAGGGCATTCTTTATGACATTTGTCTTCTGGTGCAACTGCTATGTGTCCTGAAAGCCTGCTTCCTGGGAGGTAGCTGGACATTGCCTGCTGATGGGAAGTGGAGAATAAATCTTTTGTTTTCTTTTGCTTCCTGCACGGCCTTTGCTTTTTGTCTGTTAAACTGCCTTTATCTTGACCCATGACTTTTTTTTGTTTCCATCTTATTTTGTCCCCTGCCCTGTCCTGTTGAGGAGGGGAGTGATAGAGCAGCTTGGTGGCACTTGGTGTCCAGCCAAGGTCAACCCACCACCGTAGCACCTAAGCCTAGCTATTTCAAATGGCTTCTGAGGCAAAGCAGAGGGATTTCTTGCTCACAATGATGATATTTTGAACCACATGTCCAATGGAGATGAAACATGAAGCCATGTACTGGTTTCCTAGTCTCTTCAATGTAAATTTTTGGGTATGTCCTTCCATCTGAATAGACTTTAAAGACAAAATGGCTTTGGGGACAGGGATGTGATATGTGATATGGGCTAACAACAGTCCATGGAGGACTCTCAAAATTAGACTTGGGGGTTTGAATTACACTAGATAGTACTATGTTGGAGTCATGAAAAGGACTGACAAACCAGTGGTTTTGGCCCTAGCTGCTAAAGAAAGGTCCTGATGAAGGTGATATATTTGAAGTTTTCTGACCAATTTATTTGATCTCTGTGCAATGGAATATCTGAGCATAAAACTGGCGGGGGGAGAAGAAAAAGAAGACTTTTTTGCCAGGTTCTTCTCTGGCAGAGAGAGGTGAAGCCTTCTGTCCATCTGAAAAGACTGCTACTTCTTTTGTCTGAAATGCAAGAATAGCCAGAATCCAAAGACTTTGCGCCTTCTTGGTTGCAGCCAAGTATGGAAATGGAAAGATATAGAATCATAATCGTGAAATGACTCCTTCCACGGACTTTGAAGAAAAATGTCCTTGCAGGCTTCTTGGGAAAGAGCAAACCAAAGAGCCAGAGGTTCAAAAAGAAAATACTAAATGAATGTAAACTAGGCCTGAACAGAAGGTTTACAAGCCGCATGCAAAAGATGTTCTTGGAGTAACGGCACCTAACAGAGGCAGAAAAGCTGAGAGAGTGATAGCCTATGCAATGCTGCTTGAAAAAAAGCATCTGGTCCTGAAAGCAGCTCCAGACGGTGTACAGTTGTGGAGGCTGGGGCAGAGGGGGGATTTCCATCTTTGCTGACACCAGAGAGCCTTGGGATTAGGCCCAAGAATCCTGCAGGAGGTGGCTCTGCAAGAACAGCCATTTCCTAGAGTCTAGATCTGAGACTCCTGCCATGGGGTGTAGTTGTGCGATGTGCAGAGACACACGCTCATTCTGACACTCTTCTGAGCTGCCGCACCTGAGCTACATCCAACAAGGAGCTGTGGAGCTCTGTTTAATGCTGTGCTGAGACTGAGTGAAGATGCAGTGTCAAGTGCTCCCAGCAACCCCAGTGAAACCAGTCAACCTGTGTACTGGAACGGGCTTGTCTCTGGCCGGCTAATATGCATCTTTCTACTTCTCTGAGATATACTGTCAAAGATTCTCAGCAGCGGGACCTGTGAGAAAGCTTTATAGATAACAATACATGAAAGAAAGATAGAAATCTATTCACAAAAATGGAATAGTGTGCACGAAATGACAATTCATTAAAAATGTATGACCAGAGTAATAAGACTAGCTTTGTTTTGTCATTGGCAGCCCACAGGAAAAAAAAAAAAAGGAGGGAGAGAATTATATTGCACAGAAGAAGAAGGAAGGGAGAAAATGGATTGAATAGATAGCTATACACTTTAGTTTTAAGGATTATCACTAAAACCATATAAATCTGAGAACGTTAAAAATCAGGAATGACAAAAGGGTCAGTTGGATAATGCAGAATTAATTAAAGAGAGAGAAAGACAGAAACTGCATTTCACAGAAAACAGTGAAAGGACTGTGAAATCTGCTGACCTCGGTGAAATCAGTATCTGGATCTCCTTGCCAAGAGGACAGAGAGAAGAGATGTGAGCAGCTATTTGGAGGCTCTACATAGACTATATTACACTGTTACTGTCCAATTACTCTTGCACAGTCCTGGGAAATGTTTCCCAGTCTTTTGAGAGCTGAGGTCCCCTTCAGGAAGATGTAGCCACCCATATTCACACCTTGTAGCCCTGCCAGGTGTTGTGCCAGATGTTCTCCTATCAGCATCTGCCCTAGCCACCCTTTCCTTCCTGCTGTGAGGAGGGCTGGAGAACTGGTGAAAGTATTTCCAGATTGTGACATTTGCTCTGATATTTTTAGGACAAGTAAACAACTAATTTTTTTTTTTAAAGAAATAGCAAAATAATAATCCATATTTCCTAGATGGGAAGGTCTTTAAGATCCTCTAACCTGACCCCGGGCATACTACAGGCCATGAAACACCACTATTTCCACACTAAGCACTTCACATCTCTCAGCGCTAACTGGCATTTCCCACTAGCTCCACTCCCAGGCATTCTGGCTCCAGGCAGATCCACTTTACATGGCAAAAAATCAGCTCAGAAGGAATTGGGCAGTAAGCCTGGATTATAGATATTGATGAAAAAAGCCAACTGGTAGCTTCTGAAGAACTTCTTCAGCCACAGTCACTATTAGCTTGTCATGCTCCCTGGTGCTTTGAATAAAATAGGGGATTAGCAGGTGGCTCCTGTGTAGGACTTGAGACTTACCAGTAGGTTCATCTCTGAAAGACCATGGAGTCCAGCAGCACCCCCTCCCTCCAGGCTTCCTCCCTGCTTCCCAGACTTGGAGCACCCCGGAGCAGATTGACCATCACGGCATCAAGGACTGAAGTGGTCAGACAGTGTTGGTGAGAGATGCAACCTCTGCTCACTCCAGTAAGCCCATGATATATGAGCCTGTGGTACTAAATGGTCTGGAATATAGTGTCTATCCTTCTCTTTTTCGCCTCAGCAGAATATAGCGTGCCCTTTGCTGTCCTCTCCTTCATGCAGATCCCTTCACTTCTGAGTTTTGTCAGGATAGTAGAAGAATATTTTCTTAATTAAGCCAGAGCCAAAACCGAAATTTGTTCACATGGACAGAGAAGATTAAAACAGAACAATTGAGGTTAATAACACATTACCTCAGTATGAACTTCAGAAATGAGCTAGCTTGATTCCAAAATACCTCGGTAATTCTTTGAATGGATTACGGCTTCTTTTTAGGAGACAAAACAAACCCAAATCCCCCTTGGCTAGGTTTAACTCTCTGTGTCACATTCTGCAATTTTGTGTTGAGCCAAAACCCCCAGGTTCACTGTAGTCAGATTATGGAAAATAGCTTAAATTTGGATTTGGGAGCTGAAGTCACTGTGTGACTTTGAGCTGACACTACACTGCCTAAAGTAGCTGAAGGCTGGGGACTGGAGAACAGAAGCAAGGCAAGTTTTAAAATCTGCAGCAGAAATGAGTTGTGAATCCAAGGTCAACAGCGCCCGTCCTCAGATCCGCTCTTGCCAACGCTTGCCTTGGCCTGCTGCATGCGAGGACAAAGTTAGTACTTATCTGCCAAAGTATTCTCAATGAAAGCTTTTCAGCCTGACATGGACTGTGTTTGGAGGTCGATAAAGAAATGCTGCATAAGATTTTACTGCAAAGATAAAAGGTCCTAGAATCTGTGTCTAGAGGAATAAAATCAGGAATAGGCTGGGTTTTAGGTTTTAAAATAGCTAGGAACTACCATGGTAATCCTAGCACAGCCAGCACCCAACTTAATATTACATACTCAGAGTGTCTTAAGAAAGGCACATTCATTAAGGTCAACTCCAGTCCTCATCTTCATCCTTGAAAGAGAGAAGTAGCATCTTTAGTCTTTCCTCGCAGTGAGTCCTTGTGATGAAATGGCACCTGCAGCCTTGTGTGGTTGGGGGATGTTTCCAGTCTCTACTCCATCGGTTGCCAGTGTGGCTCCCACAGCAGCAGAGACACACTCAATGTGTCCGTTGAACACATTGTGCACAACATGGTCAGTGTCTGGATAGCTGGTTGGCAACATTTAGAAATTCATGCACAAGGGCATGATTATTTATAAAATAATACAAGTCAGAAGCCCCAACCCAAATCTGGCTCTGGTTTTGTTGCGTATACAGGGATAGATAAACCTTTTATCATGGAAAGTTTACGACGAGGCAGGCAAATAGTGAGGAACCAAGGTTTGGCTTTGTTGACACAGGTTAGGAAAGACTGAACCTGGCTTTCACCTTTATTCTGTACCATTGCCCCAGCTATAGGGCCTCAGAGAATCACAGTAACTGCTTTTCACAGAATCACAGAATCATTAAGGTTGGAAAAGATCTTTAAGATCTTTAAGATCAAGTCCAACCGTCAACCCAACACCACCATGCCCACTAAACCATGTCCTGAAGTGCCATGTCTCCATGTTTTTTGAATACTTCTAGTGATGGTGACTCCACCACCTCCCCGGGCAGCCTGTTCCAATGCCTGACCACTCTCTCCGTAAATAAATTTTTCGTAATATCCAGTCTAAAACTCCCCTGGCTCAACTTGAGACCATCTCCTCTCATCTTATCACTAGTTACTTGGAAGAAGAGACCAACACCCTCGTCACCACAACCCCCTTTCAGGTAGTTGTAGAGAGCCATAAGGTCTCCTCTCAGCCTCCTCTTCTCCAGACTGAACAACCCCAGTTCCCTCAGCCGCTCCTCATAAGACTTGTGCTCCAGACCCCTCACCAGCTTCGTTGCCCTTCTCTGGACACGCTCCAGCAACCTAATGTCTTTCTTGTAGGGACTGGTTGGTTTTGTTCCAGTTTTGCCCATGTAAAGGTTCCAAAGACTTTCCAGAAAAAATCAGTAGGTTTCCTTGTTAAGTTTACATTTTGATGAAATTACCTTTTTTTACAACAGTAAGAAAAACAAAGAAACAAAAAAACGTAACTCTGTAGTCATCTCTGGCCAAAGCTCACTCTGCCCTACCAGCTTGATTTAGAAATGTTTCCTGGAATGTCTCCATTTCTGCTCTGCTTTCTGGTGCATGGTCTCCTGTGAGAAACAGGTTTGTTCTCTAGGAAGTTTTAGCTAAATCAGAGTAGGCATTTTTGAGACAGAACTATGAAAAATGAGAGGTTTTTAATTCTCTTTTTAATTTTGGGAGAGGAAGGGGACAAAGGAAAGAATTAAAATTCTGGATCTCAGAACTAGTGTAAACTAGCCTAAATATTTCATATATATATATATACACACATATAAAAATATATGCATATAAAAATATTTACTTAATTCCCAGCTAAAATCTTTGACTTTTTACCCAGGAGACTGATTGATTCATTTTGATGGAATCTGCAGCAAATACTTGGATCTGTGAGAGCTTCTGAAAAAGTCAGTAGTATTTACAAACATTTTCATAGTTCAGTACTTGTGGAGTTTGTAATTGCTGCTGGCATCTCTGGTGGAATTTGTACATTCTGCCGGATAAACTGCTTTGAATTTCCTCAAAGCTTACTAACAAAGAAATGGAATGAACTCTATATAAGGGCTGGTACTGATGCTACCCATGTAAATTTTATAGCCATGTTTGAATACAAAGAAATTAATCCTGATTTATTTTCATACCTGTGAAATAATAGCCAGGCATTTAATTGTACAATCTTTGCAGCAATTAATTATTTCACTAGATCTAGCTATAATCAAGAAGGAAGCCAGGGAAGGAAGGACTGTGTTGCATTTTTTGTTACACTTGCACATGCAGCAACTAGTAGAGACAGAGACTCATGAATAAGTAAAAGTTTACTGATGGCCTCTCATCTATACATATTTAAGACCCTTTTATGATTTGAAGGAAGGAGTTGATTTAGACCCAAGCAAGAGTTTGCATTATGACCACCTTTGAAATGCCTGCAATGAACTTCCAGCTCTACTCCAATGTGCAAAGTGATTAACCACAATTGAAGTGCTATATTGCCTTCATTCCAAACACTTGGCTACATCTCAATAACCTCATCTAAACAAACACTTTTTCCTTTGTGTTATGACTTCCCAGAGAAAGACAGAAAGACTCAATTTTCTGAAGAAAAGCAGTGTGTGACCTTGGTAACTCCTGTGACAATAATCTGTGGCTGTTGCCCTTCCACTGAACTGTCACATTCCCACGTGAGATCCTGGGACTCCAGGTGTGGCTGCAGTCTGTTGGGAAGAAATTAAAATGCTTTTGTTTTCATTTTGGGTCCAAGCCCGATGGCAGAGTGATGTGTGGGTCAGGCATGACATAACAGCTAACAATGTCTTGCAGCCACTTACCTACCTCAACTCCTTGGCCAGTGAGACACTTGATGACATGTTTAACTCTTTGCTGTTAGAAGTGCAACTTAGGCATGTACTTAGGTGTTTTATTAATCATGATTGGATTTCATTGCGTGCTTTGCTAAACTAGTGCCTAAGATCTTCTGGTTGTTGTTAAGACGTTGTCTATAAACAGAGGCCCAGTCCTTTGAAAGTCTTGTCATGCTCCCTCCCAAATAACTAAAGGAAGTGACAAATGTCCAGATTTCTCTAGGACTAGGGTTTTAATCTTTCTTTTTGTTTATTAGATGTTTGCAAGTCTATGTAAATGTAATAAAGCATGGGATCATAATGATCAAAACCATAAATATTTAAGATGCTCTTACTGCAGAAGACATTTGTCATGGTGGTGGAATTGCAGTCAATTTTTATTTCAGTACAGACTGTCTAGAAACCAATGGCATGTTGAGGATAGATGTTCATCTTACACTCCATAGATTGCCCCAAACTAATGCCTTAAAGTGAGCTGTTTGCTAGATAAATCTTCTTTATCATCTGTTTGTTTTGACAATGTTGCTCTTTCATCTTCAAAGCTCCATCTGTCTGTCCTCTATTAAATCTACCAGTGGAAAAAAATCAATAATCTATTACTCTCCTGATGACCCCTTTGTTACATTAGAAGGAAATGCATGTTCACCTGGGTACGTAAGGGGGTGAGGGGTGAGTGCATTTGAGGTTTCAAAGCTGCCAAGTGCCAGCTGAGTGTCACTTGCACCATGTACGCAACCTATAACCCACCCTTTAAGGAAAGACCAACATACTGTGGCACCGTGAAAGTGAGAAATGACAGTTGTAGTAACCAGTGTCTTTGTTTGTCTTTACCTGCAGGGCCATGGTGGACGTCTTTGGCAGCTGTTAGTAAAGGAAGTGTAGAAGTTTTCCCACAAAGACTTTCCTTTTGGTTGTTTTCTGTCCCTTCCTTCACCCTTATCAGTACCCTTTCCTCCCACAACTTCCACTTTGATTAAGCAAACCCCAAAGCTCTGCCCACATCTCAGTTCTCCAGAGGGCAGAGGCAGCCACTGTGCAGCTCCTTTCTCGCACTGTCATCTCATGACTTGGGGGAATGTCAAGTGGTGTAACTGGAAATTAGACTGGGGAAACAACTGTTACAGTCTTTACACTTCCCCTTCCTCCCACACTAAACTTACACTTTCTGAGTCAGCAACAGTAAGAACCTGCCCTTTTCCATAACTGATTCCCCCTTTTTCTCCCTTGATTCAACACATGGGTCAGTGGGATATAGAATGAAAAAGTTTCAGATACTGTAAGCTTCCTATGTACTCTTTCCTACATATTCCAAAGTACTGAGTCTATAGATAAGAAAAGAGCCTTCTGGGATTATGGTTAAAAAAACCCTGTTTACGCTATTGTTCACTACTGTACCTCAGGGAACTCTGGCAGATCATGTACTTGCAAATATTGTTTATTCCATGAAGAAAACTTAAAAAAATTCTCACCAATTATTATCCACAATGAGGTTACTTCACTAGCTCTGACTATAATGAAATGGTTCTTGGTTAAAAAAAAAAAATTAAAAAATCTGCTGGTTTTGTCTGCTCAGATGACATTAAGGATGCAAAACTGGAAATTTGCCAGCAAAAATGTCAGAAATTCACTCAACTGGAGACACCAGCGACAAACCAAAACCAAAAGCTGATACCCAGCATCCCTCACTGAATTCAAGTAAATAAGGCTTCTCCTCATTTCAACTAATCCTTTCAAGTACGTGGATCCAAACAACCCTAACAGGCGTCCTCCACCGTGTCCTTCACTCCTGCTGAGGTCAACATCTGCATTTACTGTCTTAATGTATTGAGATGGCCCTTAGTCTGCAGCCCAGACCGGGCCCACCCACCCGACCTTCACTACGGTGATCTGTTGGACTTAGGTGTACCTGGGATGTGCCTGCCACAGCATGTGGGACCATGCAGGCAACTTTTTGACTCACATGTTGCTGCTCAGCACTTTTTCATCAACATGCAAGACGCAGGCTATCTACAAAGTTGCTGTGTGGATGGAAGGCAAACTAGACATGGATGTAAACATGGACACCACGCTTCAGTGTTGCATTGGCACAGCTAATGAGACTTGGAGGCATGCACTAAGGCTAAGTGAGGAATAGCCGCTTATTCCAATGACTACATTTCTAATGAATAAATAATATTTGGCCAGAAAAGGAGAAAGCGCTTGGCTGAGTCTCCAGCCTTGGTGTTTGGACTAAGGTTCAAATTCCTACACCAACAGTTATTCAGAAAATACAGAATAGCTTTTATAGGAGAAGTTGAAACACAGTCAGCTGAGAGCACTGAATGGGCTGTTAAGTTAGTTAAGCAGGCAACTGGGCAGCCAGGTCCAAAGCTGTGGTCTGGGTATGGATTTGGGGCTGGATGTCCTGACCTCAGCAGGTTCCCTAACAGCAGCATATTGGCTTTCCTAGAGGGGAGAGAAGTGTCTCTCTCTCTCTTTGACATTTTGACCAGAAATCTTATCCTACCATGGAAACCTTTCTTATGAAAATTTCATCAAAACTGGCATAATCCCAAGAAAACTCTCTGTTTCAACAAACTGGCATTTTCCAATGATAAACTATGTTTCTGGAAAATACCCAAATAGCTCTACTGCTTGGCACCTGTTTAAGTTGCTAAATATTGAATCAAGTGGTTCACATTACCATGGAACACCATAGCATTTTTCATCATATGATACTTGGAAAAAAGGTGGCAATATCAGAGGGCAATTTGTGCTGTGAGTCTCTGCTCTGTAGCACCAAAGAGCACTCTGAGCAGTGATGATCAGACCATTAAGCATGTGAGACTCCCACTGCATGATCAAAACCCTCAGCCTTGGTTGCCCAAGGTGAAGCATTGGCAGCAATGCCTGCCCAAGGTGTATCTGTCCCTTTCTGCTCTCACTCCCACGTAATCCTTGACATGTTTTTGCACCCCTCCTTGTGACAAACTGTGATAGGGAATTTAAACTGGTTTTAGAAAAAGTACATCTTTCTCTGAAAGTGGTTTGATCCACCAGAACTTCATAGACACACATAGCCCACTGGATTGGGTTTGAGTGGCAAGCTTTTGGAAGCAGGGTGGCTGCTGTGAGAAGCTGCTAGAAGCTTCCCCCATGTCCGACAGAGGCAGTGGCAGCTGGCTCCAAGATGGCCCCACCACTGGCCAAGGCCGAGCCCATCAGCAACGGTGCTAGTGCCTCTGGGGGAGTGGAGGTAAGTCCATCACCTGTGCAACACCTGCAGCAGTCAGAAGAGAGAGGAGTGAGAATGTGTGAGAGGAGC
>NW_010545606.1:0-2113 GCF_000687285.1 Phaethon lepturus
AAAAAAAAAAAATCTTTTACAAACCTACAAATTGTATCCCTCAACAGCAGCAAAGAGATTGTGCTTTTTACTATCACCAAGACTCCAAGAAATACACTGTTTCTTTTTCACCTTCCAATCTCCAGAGTATTTTCAAAACGCACCAAAAGATTTCCAGAAATCTGCCTCTTCTCTTATAGACCCATCAGAAAAACACAGATAGATTATTTTTTTCCCAGAAGATCACTTTCTAAAAGTCATAGAGAACTTCAGTGACTCAGAAGGAAAAACTGTAGCAGCTAACTGTTTCTAAGCCTTACACGTATTTGTGGGTGACTGCATCAAGAGAGTGAGCAAGGAGAATGTATTTTGGGTAGGAAGTGACTCCTTGAACAGTGCATAAATATTCAGGTAGAAGGAAACTGTTCTTTTACAGGACAGCAAAATTTTATTTTCTCACTAAAATATTCATCATAATCCAAGATCCCACTGAGAACCATCCCCAGCTAATTTTATTTCCTCCCTTCTCCCCCACTTTAACATTTGATAAAGAAGAGGGCAGAATTTGGTACTATGAGTGAAAACATAGGTCTAATGTAGGCTTCTTTTCTCCAGTTATCACATATGAAAAAGCACTCAGAGTTAAGTCAATGTCACTCAGAAATATTAAGCAGACATATTTTAATAAACACTTGAAGTTAAGTTTGAGACTCAGGCACTACACTTAGGGAGGGAGGACAGAAAGAAGATTGTTTTCACTACTATAATACAGTTTTGCAAACAGTATTTCCACAGCAGCAGTCTGAATGGGATCAGTTATAAGTCCATTAATTCAGAAGCATTTTTCCTGGTGAACTTGGGAATAGCAGAAAACACCTATCCTCAGTTCAGGTATAACCTATTTTGAGAGCAGTGTGACAGACTGTGCTTGAGAGATAGGGCAAAATTAATCTCTGAAAGGGAACCTATGTCATGGAGTCATTGTCATTTCCTGAACTGCCCAACATTTTTCTACTTTTTTTTTTTTCCCCCCAACAGACTGGCAGCTTGAATAAAGAAACAATTTTGGAAAACCAAAGACTTCTGCAACAAGGAGATCACGGATAGCTAAGGGAGTGCCATGGGAATCACCTGCAACAGGTCTGGCAGCAAGGAGTAATGACAGCTTGCTCAAGGGCTGCTTTGGCCACTGTCAATGGCACGGCAAGATTAAGCAAGGCAAAGACCAGAGCCTCCCCCCATCTGCCAGCAGCCTAGCAGAGTTAGCTCCCAGCACATGAGTCCCTGCACATGCTTTTGAGGCTCTCGTGATGTTCTTTCATTTGGGCTTCCACACTGAGCAGGTGTAAAGCACCCAAATTTTGAAACACCTTCACTCTTGCTCCAATTAGGCTGGTTTACCAGCAGTGTAGGACAGTGCGATTCAACAAGATTTAAGATTAGGGTAAAAAGAGGAAAGTGAAACTAAACACAAACCTAGTCTTCAGAGATTAATACCTTTTTTAATTCCTTATCTAACCTTCAACTCAGGAGTGCCCGTGATAGCAAACAGCCCTACAGTTAAGGATCAACAATGTTGCCCTATTTTGCAAACACTACCGTCAGTTACAACTCTTTACACTAAAAGTCTGGTCTTCTAGGAGCTCAGCACCCACCGTGCCTCCCACCACCCCCAGGGTCTGCCCTACCACCTCCCCATTCCTTTCTCCTGCACCGCGTCTTACCTAACGGAAGTTCAGCCTTATCAACTCGCCCCTCCCCCACCGTCACCACCTGCCAGCAAACAGCCTCTGGCTGCAGTGCCCCAGGCGAGTTTCCCCGACGTGTCACACCCCACTCGAGCCTGGACGCGCCCTCACCAGGCGCAGCCAGGACCCCCAAAGCTCCATTACAAGCAAACACAGCAGAAAACCGAGCTCCACCGCCCCGCCCCGGCACCAGGGCAAGTCCCACAAAGAGGCAGACCACTGCAGCGCCGTCCCTAAAAGAGGGCCCCACGCGCCCGCGAGTCCAAACGGACTACGAAGACGGCGCAGAAGGAAGGTGAACGGCGCGCAGGACTCACCCCAGCCCCTCGCCTGCTCGGTCTCTCTCCCACCGGCTCACGGCCACCGCGCACGCCCCAGGTAGCTCT
>NW_010545607.1:0-23057 GCF_000687285.1 Phaethon lepturus
TTTCCAATCTAGTGATTCTGTGATTCTGTGCTTTTCTGTGCTGCTGTTAAGTCTTGCTAATAAGGAAGGGCTGTGTTTTTAATTTACATTCCAACAGTTTTACAACTTAATTTAAGCTTATTTTTTTGTATTATCCGCTTAACAGCTGACAGGAAAACAACTTCTAACAGGCAGAGAAATTCTAAGAACAGCTCAAAAGTTTGAGCCTATTTCTTGCAATGGTGTTGTATGTTTATGCAACACGTGTTTCTGTAGCCAAAGACGTGCAAGGGATGGGGCAGGGGCAGTGTTGAGATATTGCAGTTTTGAATTTGTTAAAAAAAAAAAGTGTTCCCTGGTTTGCAGAGATTATGAAAAGCAAGAGAAGAGCATTTCTGACTATGTGCTTTTGAAATGTTGTTAGTGTTTCCATAGAAAGATTTGTCAAAATTAAATAACATGGTGTCCTGTTTCAGCCCCTTGTCATTATTTGAATGATATAATAATTCCGTGTGTTCTGTTTAAAGATGAGCTGGTTCATTTTCATGAGTTATCTCTGATTTTGACATTTGTAGGCACAAGAATATATCTTTAAATATATAGTTCAGTCTCGAAGGTTATTCTCTATTGCCACTGGTGGACAAAATGAGGACGAATTTCGCTGCTGTATTCAAGAGCTTCTTATGTCAGTACGCTTCTTCCTTTCTCAAGAGAGCAAAGGAGCTAGTGCTTTATCCCAGCTACAAGTAAGTTTTCAAGTGTGCCTTACTTATTGCCACTTTCCATATCCAATATAGAAAATGTATGCATATCCTTACCTGTATTCACAGGAAAGAAAATGTGTTTTTCCTACAGCAAAATGGCGTTTCCAGATCGTCCTCATACCTTTTGCCCTGTAGTGTGAAATTTTCATACGAGCAGCATCTAAATGTGCTCGACAAAGATAATCCTAAATCTAATATTTAATTTTGAATTATAATTACCTTACAATAATTATACCACTGGATATGAATAAATTAATTTCTCTGTTTTGGGCATCTTACAGCTTAGTTCAACAACATTGGAACTGAAAAATTTGAGCCGTACAAAGGACTGTCAAAGTTTTCATGCTTTACAGAAACCTTTCAAGTCTTGCTGAACTGTATGTTTTAATACTCAGCTGGTATCTTTATTTCAGTTGAGACTAGCGCTGAAGCGCAGAGGCAAAACACACAGGAGACAGCTCTCTACATTAAGTGCCATAGATTTACCAACTTCTACAGCTCATAGATATGCTGTCCTCTTACCCTGTCTCTGTAAGCAAAGGTGTTTAAGACGTGTTAAGATTTATTAATTTCTTAAGCTCTGTAGAAAATTGTTCTGCCAAGAAAATAGCAAATCAGAGAGAACAGAGTAGAGAGGTGGTTCTTCCATCTTACATCGTGTAAGCAGGTGAAGTGAAAAGATAATAGCAAAATGATGTAAACAACCACATTTGGAATTCTTCTTCAGTATCTTTAACCTTGTATGTCATCTGTTTTGACACCAGTGTGAAGAAAGTCTGAGGTGTGAGGAGGTTTTCTCAATCAGCAGGATTTGGAGAGGAAGAAGGGAATGACAGTTCTAGCTTCCTTTCTCTGGCATTGCCCTCCTTTCTTTTCCAGTGTTTTGTTTCCATATTCATTATACTCACCAATGTATTTCTAACCTTATTTTAGGATTGTTGAAGTGAACCAAGACTGCCAGTGCTGTCTCACTCTGAAATAAATATGTTCATTATTTGAAAAATGGAAGATATGGAGGCCATCATATTATTTACCTTTAAACAAAGCAAACCAAAACAACTCCACTCAAATCTTTTTGTTCTGATATCAGCTGGCTTCTGTTATCCTTTTAAAAATTTTCTCTCACACGTAGATCGTGAAGAATCTGTAAAGTATAAATATTTTGTTCAAATATAAATATTTGAACTTTTGATTTTCACTTTGTCCTGAGAGAAATGAAAAGACATTAGATAATGCTTAAAGGAAAATAGTCACAAGTGTGAGCCTGTTAATGCATGTGAGGATATTTCTTCTAAAATTACGACCATTTTTAAAGCTACTAACTAACCTTGAAATGTAAACCCAGGCATTTTTCTGCAGTTACATTTTTATCGTTATTTAAATTCTATAAATGTCAAAACTATACTGCAATATCTGACTGTCCATTTTTGCCCTTTTCCTCTAGGCTGTGTTTCTCAGCTCATTCCCATCGGTCTACTCTGAACTTTTGAAGCTCTTTGATGTAAGAGAAGTGGCGAATTTGGTTCATGATGCTCTGGGTAGCTTGCCAACAGTCATGCACGGGGATGAGTCCCTTCAAGCTGTTAAACTGCAGAGTATTGGGAAAACTGTAGAGAGTCACCTGTACACTAACCCAGGTAAGGTTACCCTGGCCTGCCTGCAGTTAAGGAACTCAAATTGTGTGCTTGGTACATGGGCCAGCAGGTGCTGAAGGGAATAGTGTTGCTCAGAGTAGTGCTTCATAAGAAACAATTCTTGAAGCACTGCTCTGTACAAGCTGCTCATTTACAAGAATAAAGATGGTTAAGTTTAGTGGTTTGGGTTTTAGAGATGCAGACTCTTAAAATGTAGTTTTGTTTTGACCTACTGCTGGCAATATGTCTGTGAAGGGTGTTTGCCTTATATTTTTAAGTGATTGTAAAGAAAAAAAGCTTTACTAATTTGAAGGGTTTTTTTCCTTTTTTCTCCTTTGGGGGCAGTTCAGGAAACAGATTGTCACTTACCCATTAAGTCTTACTTGTGTAACACTTGCTAGTTCAGCACTTTTGATCCTACATTTCCTAATGTAGCATAAAAAGGCTACACAAATGCGAGTGGTACGTGGTGCATAAAGCATATAAGAGCATAGCTTTTTGCTATTCAGAAGAAAAAAACGCTCTGTGGTGGTGACCCTGACATCCTTTTTTTTTTTCTATTCTAAGTGAAACCCATAGAAGTGACCAATATTAAATTTAAGACGAACTAATTCTGAAATAAAAGAATTCAAATAGAAGAGATTTAAAGAATTCTAATGAGTGTTAATTTACTCACCAAAAGCCCTCTTGAGAGCTGTTTGGGCATTGGTTGATGGGAGTTCAGTGGAAGCAATAACTTTTATCATCCAAGGCATTCAAGATAAACACATTACAATGATGAAGACTCTCTGAAAACCACCAGGATATGCAAAAATATTTTGACATGCTGTAAAATAAAGGAAAAGATCTTAGAACTTTTTTTTTTAAATGCTTTCAGTGATTGTACTTTAAAAGTATGAGCTGAAAGCAGTGGGTAAGAAGTATTGGATCCTGGCTACTTTCCTTCATTCTGGTTGCAAAACCAGCTTGCCCTTTCCCTTGTGAGCCTCCACAGCAGTCCCTTCCGAAACAGTTAGCTCTCCCTACAGCTGACTGAGCAGACCTTTGATATTTGGGGTAGATGATAGATAGATGATAGATATATTCATGGAGCAATCTTAAGGATGCTCTAACTTACGTTTTTCATTTTCCAAACTACTTAGGGACCAATCATTTCCATTTTCCTCCTATTATCTCGGTTAGATCAGCCTAACCAGAAGATCCAAATGCATGAATGTAATTAAAGAGAGTTATTTAATGCAATGTAAGGGACTCTCGGGGACTTTCTTGGAACTCTGAATCTACTTTTAGCAGTATGACTTTTTGTTTTGTTCACTTCCTCTTGTAAAGGTGTTACTTTTTTATTCAAATCCAGTTTAATTATTGATAAATAATCTGAGTTCCTTTTGGCTATAAAAGCAATGAAAATTACATGTTAAATTTTACATGGAGTCCAGATTATACACAAATAGAATATACATTTCTTAGACCACAGGGAAGCTGATATGAAAGGCATCAGGCAGTAATATAAGCTTCTAATGTCCATGACAGGAAGCTCAGGCAAATGCTTGTACAGTACGACTTCAGTCGAAGGGTCTTGTGGAGATCAACATCTTTTGTCTTTGCCCTTAATGTTTTATCTATTTAAAATACAAAAAAATAGGTAGACTTTCTCTCAGTCAATCCCTAGAACGAAATCCTTTTAAAATCCTTTTGAGAAAATAAATATTGCACTGGACTATGTTAATGTGCAGAGTAAAACTGTACATCTAATGTGAAGTTGAGTCTTACTGCTGTGAAAATAATTGATTTCTTTCTCCCAGACTAAGATGATGAATGCTGCAAGCTGCGGTGCTAGCTAAAACATTGAAACTATATGGAACGCAGGAAATAAATGTTTATTTAAACGTCTAAAAATGAGGAGGGCATTTCTTAGTATATAACATTTTCTGTTCTATGGAGCTTGCCTGGAAACAAGTGAGAGTAGTTTAGCACTGGAGTTTTAAGCATTTTGTGCTGCAGGGGCCTGAACAACTGACACATTAGCTCCCGCTACCGCAGAAATCAACTGACACATGTAAAGCTATGCTTTCACTAAAATCAGGAGATATATTTGGTATATTGTTGAAAACAAAAACATCAGACATGCAGGTGTTGATTTAAGGTACCCAAGCACAGATATTTAGTACAATTTCAGATGTATTCGATGCACGTGGTCTCTACACGCCTCTCTAGAGAATGCAGGTGTCCCAAAAGTTTTATATTGTATTTGCCGATCACGTGTGGATAAGATGTCTGAAATGGCTCTTTATTGAGACTCTGGTATAGCTTGCTTAAAACCTGTTTCTATTTCAGTGATTTTAAACTGCAGCTCTTCCTATAGGTAACAACTACAGAGATGTTAGGAAGTGTCAACAGCAGCTATCTCTCCAGATCCTGTGAAAAGTTAGTGGGTGTTAAGGCTTTACTTTACTTCTCTTTTTACATATTCACTTCTGCATCTTTGTAGTGTACTACATTGGGTGCCTAAAAAGAAACAGATGACAGTTTCCTGATTTTCCTCTTGGCCTTTCTTCTAGTCTCCTGGTATTTTGGATGTAACTTTTTGGATGCATCCCTGTTGATACTTGTAGTATGGCCAAATTGATGACCTATGTATGCCTGTACCCAGAAGATTTTCTACCTTTGTCATTTCCGATACGTCAATAGTCTGTCACTCTTGTTTGTTGTCTTTTGTGCATTAAACTTTATTATAGCTTGCTGGGAAGAGTTAAGGCCGATAGAAGAGAAACACATCTTGAACCATGTTCTTCTTGACATGGTTAAACAGCAATTAGCAGAACACCAATAATTTTTTTGCCTCTAAGGGCATTATTTTGACCTTATGAATTCAATAGCTATGAACACGTGAGGTGTGTAACTGGAACGTCTAGGTTTCTTCCTCCAAAGAGGATGAGCTTTCTTGGAATCACCGCCGATTAAACACGTCAATTATCAGAAGAGAGATTACATTAGTAGGTAAAGCACTAAAAAAAGAAAACCCCATATTGATAAAGCCTGTATCTTAGCCCAGTTATAATCTGTGATGCAGCTCTTTACATAGAGAATGTTCTTACAAGGCAAGAAACTTTGTGTCTTCCCAAAATATGAGGATCTGGACCTCTACACAGGAGTAGCTGGGTAGGACTTTTCCTTTTAGTAAAGAAAACTGTTCAAAACAGGTAGAGGAGGGGTTTAATTCTCTGACCATGTGGTACATATGATCATATGGTATATGATATCTGTATATATTATGAAGCTAGGAAAAATCCTGAGTTGATGTTTTAAAGATGTCATCATGTGTTCATTTTATTTAATTTATTTCATATTGTGGTTTAGACCCACCTGGCAACTAAACCCCACACAGCCGCTCGCTCACTCTCCCGTGGTGGGAAAGGGGAGAGAATCAAAAGAGTAAAAGTGAGGAAATTCATGGTTTGAGATAAAGACAGTTTAATAGTTAAAGCAAAAGCCACGCATGCAAGCAAAGCAAAGCAAGGAATCCATTCACTGCCCCCCATGGGCAGGCAGGTGTTCAGCCATTTCCAGGGAAGCAGGGCTGCATCACGCGTGATGGTTTCTTGGGAAGACAGATGCCATCACTCCGAAACGTCCCTCCACCCCTTCCTTCTTCTTTGTCCCATCTTTATAGACTGAGCATGATGCCATATGGTATGGAATATCCCTTTGGCCAGCTGTCCCGGCTGTGTCCCTTCCCAGCTCCCCGTGCACCCCCAGCCTTCTTGCTGGCAGGCCAGCATGAAGAGATGGATTGTCCTTGACTACTTAGCAACAACCCAAAACATCAGCACGTTATCAAGAGTTTCTCATCCAAATCCAAAACATAGCCTCACACTAGCTTCTATGAAGAAAATTAACTCTATCCTGGCTGAAACCAGGACAAAAGTTTATGTATTTATTTTATATATAACTTATTTCTTATCTGTTTATTGTTTTCCTTATTTTTCACTGAAACACACTATTAATAGGTTAGAAAAGTGATAATTATCTATTTGTTTTCTTTCTGAGATTGACTGCTTCTCTCAGTCTGTCTTTGTGAATGAGTTCATCTAAAAATTGCATCCTGCATATCACAGGAGCATGTACATGTAGGAAGCTATGTTTCAATAGCAATTCAGAGAGTAATATCTGACGCAATCACTGAGAATAATTTAATCTCTTTGAATTGCCTCGCAGAAGGGACATTGTTACATGTTACACTTCCTGTGGGAATGAAAAAAAAAAAAACTTGTTAGCAAGTTCAGGAAAAGATACTATTAACTGATAAGAAGATTTAGTTCTAGAAGCTAGCTATTATGTTTCCCCTCTTATTCCATCAATTTTTCAAAAGACTCAAAACTTCTCTTTAATGAGACTGGCAAGACATCCCAGTAATCACTACAAGCTAATTGATTGCTATAAAAATGCAAAAAACCTATAATTACTGAAATAGGTTGATGCAAATCCTGAATTACATTTAGTTAAAATAACTAAAAAAATAAAATAAAAATTAAAAACTTTACATAATAACACAGATTTGAAAAATTAGTCAGTTTTTTAAAAACATAAAGGTTTTATACATTGACCCTTAGTACTGCTTTCAAGTATCCCAGGATCTTTTTCAGATTAATTAGTATTTCTTAATTTGTCTTCCACAGCAATATGCTATTCTTTGGAGTTGTTTGTGTGTGTGCTTCTATACAGACCTGTTGGGGGATGTATGTATATATGTATGTATGTATATTGCATACAAAGATTCAACCTTTATTAGTACTTCTATAGTGGAGAGCAGAAAATATTTTGAAAAAGCTTTGCAAATGATGCTTCGCATCTGTGGCTTTTTTTTAGGGCAAGGACGGACTTTCTCAATCATACGTGTGTTTTTCTTATGCACTACAGGCTTTTTTTTTCTTTCAGCTGAAAACAGTTCTTCATAAAAGTTCTAAAACTCACTGTTCTGAGAACAGTGACATGCTCATACAGTCACAGAGCGGGCACATATGTTTGGTTTTGGAATTGCAGTGATAACTGCTTGTTTGGTTTAAGCACTTTCTTTTCCTACCACCCTCAAGTCCAGTAGTCCTTCCAAATAAGAAGGCATAAATTGAGTAAGTGCAAGTAAAACTATCAAGAATAAGAGCAACTTCCTTGCTTCTCACTGTTCAAGGAGAATGCTGTTTATTTGTTTAAAGTGTTCAAATACACTGGAGCTTTTTCCAAGCAAACTGAAGTTTTGACCATATGTTCTGATGTAGTCATGGAAATGAATATCATCTTTCTGAAATTAATCTTCAAAATACACTAGAATAAAGAAAATTTTGTATGTCTGTGCAAGTGTTTTACCACTACTTGAAAAACAAGGGGGAAAGTTGTGCTGTGAGTTAACTGTCAAATGCTAATTTAGATTGCATGAGAGAATGACAAGGATTGCCCAGAGTAGTCTCTCTTCTTGATTATGCCAAGCGTACTTGAAAAGCTTTGTGTAATGATTTTTTTACCCCTCTTTCTGTACAATATTTGTAAAGGGCAATTATTAGCATTTGAAACAGTCTGCTAATTTGGCTTCCTGCACAGAAGAAAAATTAGGACAGTGACTGATGGCTAGGAGTTCTGATTATTGCACCGTTCCTTGCACTCATTAATTTTACTATATACAGTGGCTGACATTGCAGTTGACAACTTTTAAGAAAAAAGACTAACCTGAGACAAATGTTGTATGCTACGTTCTCTAAACTTTCTCACGCATTCCTTGGTTTGGCCCAGAAGAGAATATGTCAGCTCTCCTCTTCTGTAATACCACTAGATCTCTCCACCTAAACAGGTCAAGACAGAGAGGTATTTAGATTATGGGTTTAGGAGGAATGTGTCTAAAGCTGTTAAATGTGGTGGTTAATTCAGTAAGTTGTTCTGTTCCTTCCCACATATAGTTGCAACTCATTGTAACATGCTTTTTGCTAATCCATTTGTTTTTGGTAAAACAAAGTTCCTGATCATTTTATGGAGCCTTTGCAAGAATGGGATACTTCAAACAGCTGAATGAGGATGCTCAGTTCTGCCCGAGTGCTTCAGGCCATGTTGTATGTAAGAGTTGGCTATTTACAAGTCAGATGTTGCTACACATAGATTCTTTGGTCTTCAAAATGGAGTTCATAATGCTGCGCTTACATGTAAGCAGCGCACAGAGTAGTGGGCACCTGAGAAAAGGTCCGAAATCTTGGGCGTGCTCATCAGGAAGATGCCTAAAGTTAACCAAGAAGCAGCACCTTGGCACAGGGCTGCTCCTGTTTTCTCCTCACCTAGACTGAGGGATTTGAGTTGTAGCTGCAAGAGAAGACCTGCTGTCCTCAGAGGACCCATGGCCCAAAGAATAAGGCTCGCACCACTAACGTGTGAAAGAGCTACCATTACTGCTCTGTGACAGCTGTGGAATTGAGTGGTGATTTCAGCATTTGCCTGGGAACAGAAGACCAGGTTGAGTGCTCTATCAGCCTGGATTCAGCTTCCTATCACCTGCCTGCCAGGAGAGGGCCCCAACCAGAGCGCTGCAGGCTGGTTTTGCACAATGAACCCTTCATCTCTCCTCTTGAAGATGGGTTACTGGATAGTCAAGAATTCAATACGCATAAGGCCTAATGGAACGCAGGGAAAAGGGGCCATCCCCTGTAACGTAGAGGTTAGGTCATTTTTACAGGAATGGAGAGTCCTGCTTTTTTGCTTCAGGTAAAGGCATTAGTTCTGTTTTTTTCATCCATCAGTAATCAATCAGAGGATGTAGTGGTGGGGATCAGAAGCTGGCACTTTCCTAACCACAGGTCTACACATTACCCATCTTCCTGCCAGCTTTCTTTTTGACCCTGTAGATCTTGCAGTGGCTGGATCAGTGGCAGCTGTGCACACTTGACATCTCAGACTGCCTGGGGCAACAATTTGCTGAGCTTCTGTTTTTTAGATAAACAAAAAGAAAATGTGTTGTTAGTTTGGTGGAGATGCTTCTGCCTAGCTGCAGTGCTACAGGCAGATAGGAGGTCTGCGGCCAGTCCTGATGAAAACCTACCGAGGCACTTGCAGTAAGCAGTCACTGGATAGAGGCCCTTGGTTTCCCATTTTTGGGTTTCAGTACCTCTGGTTTTAGATTCATTGATGGCCTTTTGCCTATCGCCATACAGTCTTTGTTTATATTTTTCTTCAGTAGGAAGATATAGCAGAGCACCCGAATAAGTAATAAGCATGAAACACCATTTAAAAAGAGCAGGCAGGCTTTTTTTCAAAAACAAGAATATACTTAAATAGTGTGTACAAATCAACTTGTCCATATGATTTGTGTTATATAGATAACTAGACAATGAAAACAAGGGAATAACAGAGAAAAACAAGATTAGTGCTGTATTTCAGTGAGTGAAAGAAGCATTCAACAAATGAAATCTCAGAATAAATCTACCTTTTCCTCCCTCCTGCAAATAATAGAGCAAATATTGGAGGGGAAAAAAGTGTTTATAGAAAGACTAATCCACAACCAGTACCTGGTTGGAAAAATTACTTTAAAGGAGTAAATTTCCAGCTAGGTAAACTCTATTTTTAGGAAATAATTACATTAATGAACAAAGCAACTCAATAGATAAATATATTTAGATAACGTAGCATATAATCATCATTAAAATTTTAACAGAGGAAATGATTCAAGTACATTTCTATGAGAACATCATTTCTCAATTATGGAAAAGATCGAAAAGCAACAACAAAATGAAAACAGGTAACACCCATTCCATTTATCATATTGTAAATAAGTGTTTTACGTGTTATCACAAGCGTAAATATTAGGACTGTTCCCATTTAACATTGTCTTTAATTATAAGAAAAAGAAGGAAGAAAAAGAAATGTCAATGAAGCTCTTGCATAATTCTGAGAGAATTCAGGACTGAAAATAGCACCAAAGAGCTCTTTTTAGAAAATGAAATAGAAGAAAGGCAAATCATTTTATGTAGACACCAATAGTCTAAATTCTTTGTACTCAGTAGAAAAGTGAAAATACTGAAAGAAATCTGAAAGCGTACTCAGTAGGAGTGAGGAATCCGGAAAAGTGAAAATACTGAAAGAAATCTGAAAGTACTGCTTGTCTGTCAAGTGGAACTCATTTGTAGAATAACGTAAGTTCAAGATCAAGTCTGTTGTGACATTGACTTGCAAAGGGATCCTGTCACATGGCAGGGAACACTAGAGCGTAATTTCACATTACTATGAATACAAGTATTACTGTGCTAAATTTTTTTTGCATGACAGTTCAATAAATACTTTCTAAATACTGACTTTCAGCATATTGTTTCTTCTTCAAATATTTGCTTTAGGATATTGTGATCATGAAGTAAAAGCTTCTACTTATCAAAAATATTGGTTAAAGCAAGTAAAAGCTTCTGCTTATTAGAAATACTGTTTTGGACTGAAGGCACATTTTATGTTTATATTAAAATTAAATGATTCTATAAGAATCTCCTACTCATAAAATTTTTCATTTTTTCCAGAGTCTCGATATATTCTTCTTCCGGTAGTTTTACATCATCTCCACATGCATTTACAAGAGCAGAAGGACCTTATAATGTGTGCACGTATCCTTAGCAACATATTTTGCCTCATCAAGAAGAACAGCTCAGTAAGTAAACAGCATGTCACATCCACAAGGTGTTGAACTTCTTTATATGGCTCAGTGACAGGTAATGACACAAACTGGACCTTGACCAAGTCTGTTTTAAAGAGTTCTCTGTGTAATGAACCTGCATAAACATGTCATTTTGATTTCTCATGAGCCTTTTCTTCCCCTGCAAGAATATTTTAACTGTAGTGCATGGTGTTCTGCCAAGGTCTGGCTCTTTTTGAGTGTGGTGTTGGACAGAAAGAAATGTCCACTTTCTTTTAGAGCCATTTTCTATGGTGGGCTGTTTAGTCATAGGGGACACAGAGATGATGTAGGTAAATAGATTGATATGAGGATCGCAAGGGAGGTTGCACTTGGTTGTTTGTTGATAAACTTTGTGGCCAATTTCTGATGGATTTGTTTGCAAACTCATCTGTGAAAGCTGTGTATGAGAGCTAGCTTAAATAGGTGTATTGCAAATATGAAGATGATGATAAGTTCTGACAGGCAAAGGGATACAAGACAATTAAAGGCAAACATTGCCTGTAGTTAGTGCACTACATACTTATCAAGGCCAGCATACATTACATTGCAATGCATTAGTGAGAACAGTTTTAGGTGTTTCTTCATTTCACTGTCATCAATTAAAGTTGCTTCATCAGTGATTTGATATGGATGCAACTTGCAACTTTGGCACTGTAACAACATTTTCATTGCAACTGCTCCTGGATTAGTATAATACCTCATCACAAGATAAAGTGGTAGATTATAAAGCATAGCTGTGGTTTTGGATTGGGAGAAAGTCTTACATGTCTGGTCTTAACTTCAGGTGATCTTTCATTTGGTGTCACAAAGTTCTCATCATGAACAGCAGGGATGTACACAATAACAAGTGGATGTCTACATAAAACTCTCTCCAGTGTTCAGGATGTGCAGATACTATTTTTAGTAGTCTTTGAGTCACTGAGAGTATTAACAACTTGGTGACTCAATATGATTTTTGTGGATCAGTTCAGGACTTCATTCATTCCATGATGACCAAGATAATTCAGAGGTTGATGGAATAAGTGAATTTGCAGTCAGGCAGCTTTGAAAATTAAGGTTGTTGGCCGTTCTAACAGTAGTTTGTACGTGACTCCTCATGTGTTGATACAGTTCCTAAATACACTGTGTACTGTCTACCTTCATAAGTAGCAAAGTTAACAGTTGTGAACATGACCGTGACACTAGACTCATCTTGAGTTCGAACAGGAATTTTGAGTTTTGTTCCAAATCATATGCTTTGGGTGTGTGGGAAGCAAAAAAAAAAAAATCACTCCTACACCTTGATGTCAGCTAAGTTGGACGATTCTGTTTGTCAGCTGAGTTTTAGTTTGGTTGTGTGCATTTGATTAAGAAGTATTTCTTTCTGCGAAGAAATGTCACCTTAAATTGTGGATAAAATCACTCAGATTAAGATGGTGGTGTCTGCTGCAGTGGAGACAGAAAACATTGTTGAAGCAGGGAAAGCATATTTCCATCTGAATTAAAAAGGAAAAGTAACTACGACTTGACTTCAACAAGTGTTTTCATGCATGTAATTAAGGTATTAATGGTCTCTTTAGGCAGCGAACACTTTGGTTCCTTTGTATTGATGTTGCGCACAAGCAGTTGTAGGCTTACATAAATGACTAATTTGTTTGTGCTACTCAGTTGATGGAAAGCAATGTAGCTGGCCCTTACTGCTGAAGCAGGTCTTGAAGGTTGAGCACCATCTGCTTGTTTCTGGTGATAGTTTCAAAGTGTGAAAACAGAATTCTACTTTTTGGAATTTAAGCCTCTCTTGGCAATTTCCCCAGAAAATATATGGGCGTTACCTATAAAAATCTTGCCTAAAAAGTTCTTGTGTATTTTTTACTGCTTTCTTCTAAACTTTAATTGAAAATAGAGCTAATCTAATTTGATAAACACTTATATACTAAAATCATCCCCATAACTGTCCTCTATATTTCTGTCCAATGTAATTATTTGAAAACTGTTACAAAAAATCAATAGAATTAAACGGTATCTTAATTGGAGAATAATCCTTATTTCTTGAATGTAACATTCATAATAAAACTATAACTTGGTTTTAAAACCATATCAAAGGAAATACGCCAAAGGTCATCCGTCTATTTTAAAATCTTCAATGTTTTATTTATTACTCAAGGAAAAATCTGTCCTGGAAGAAATTGATGTGATTGTAAACAGCCTGCTAGATATTCTGTTAAGGACCATATTAGAAATCACCAGCCGACCACAGCCATCAGGCTCTGCTATGCGCCTCCAGTTTCAAGATGTGACTGTAAGTTTTTTATACTGAAATACCTCACAGTTGTCACTGATTGGACTACTAGATTCATGACAAGATTGTCTTTATATTGTAATTCACAATGTTGAGATTTTATGTATAAAACAGAGAATGAGGAGAACAAAGAAAACTTTTCTTGCAATTTATTAATTTTCAGTGGAAATAGTAATTTTTTTTTCATTAAATTTATTTATAACTTGTGAGTGTAAAAAAAAAAAAAAAAAAAACAACAAACTCACCAAAAAAAACCCACCAACCAACCCAAAAGATAAAATTACTTTTGAGATTGTTTCAGGTCAGTAACTATTTCATTATGTTTCTTTTGTTTACAATTCTAATAGCTTTCTGAAACTTTGATTGAGTTTGAATTCCTGAAAATGAAAGAGTATCAATAATGTTTTACTTCCTAAAATGCATACATTTTTACATGACGAAACAGCTCTAAAAATGCCTGCAGGATCTTTGATGCTAACCTGTACAAATATAAATTTATTCATTTGTATTCTGTTGCAATCTGGAGCTAAGCATGGAAAGTTATTCTACTGTTCTCTGGGCTAAGCATTTGAGCTTCATTTCTGTCACATGAAATAGAGCACAGAGGATGGATTTAGAAGATTAACAAATGATAGTTTGGTCAACATGATATAGCAACTCATTCAAATTAGGAGATTGCAACACAGGCATTTACAGGAAAGCCTATGATGAGCATTTCAGCATTTGCTGAAACAAAATGAGGTGTTATTTTGCTTTATTTTCAGCAAGGTGACCAGTTTGCTTTTGAAGGGCACATCAGTTCTAATATAGCAAGGGATATGACCCCAATATTAGGTGAGAGTGTAACTTTTTGTGCAGAGAACATGTTATGCTGTGTGATTTACCATCTCATTATACACTTAATTAATTGCCCAATTTTTACACTGTAACAGTTTTCATTAATGAATAATGGTTGCTTTTCAAACCAGAATTTCCTCTGAGATCAAACATTTCTAAAAGCATTTAATAGTTGTGGAAGAAATGTGTTGTTGGTTTTTTCGTTTGTTCTACTTTATCCCACAGGGGACAAAAAGTTATATGAAGTGTTTTAGGGAGCTGACCAAGCTGTGTAATAAGATAACACCATCCTTTAATCACTGTGATTCAGCAGGTCTATATATCTGTTTGGGGTTTTTTTCTTTAAATTATGAAATTACAAACATACACGTGGCATATCAGGCCATTACAAGAAAATCTCAGCCGAAGTCAGTGTTGTACTATTAGACTTAGTGCAGCAAAGCTCTGAGCTTATTGGTTTCTTCTGAGATACCCACTTGCTTGCAGATTAAGTTTTCATAAAACACCATGACAGCCTAATTCTTTCACACCATCAAAAAATTAGACTCTGAAAATGCTTTCAAGTTGCAAAATTTTCTTTTTATGCATCAGAAAAGCCATGTCATTGTCACTGCAGGCATCTCAAAGAATACTTAATGTGGAAGTGACTCACAGCACAGCATAAGGCAATTACATACATTTATGTAGAAACATCATGCAGTATGGTCTTATGGCAACACACAGAGCCAGATTCTTGGAACTATTTGTAGAGCGAGTATGATAAAGTACTCAATGTGAGTACAGCAGTGGAGTCTGTTCCAGTATGTTACCATTTTTCCAAGCTCCATGTATCATAAAATATTCTTTGTGAGATGTATCACAGCAGCACACTGGATAAAATTCTGTCATACTTTTGCATCAGCTATAGTCTTAATTGTGCAAGTAGTCCCAAACTCATCTGTAGTCTGATCTTCTAGGCCCATGTGTCACTGTTTTTCTGCACAAAGCAGCAGCATAAAATCAGGCAGCATCAGGCTGTGTGCTGTCATGACTGCACCATTTCTTTCATCTCAAGTCGTTTTGGTACCTTGCTACCATTTCAATTTGCAGTGAAGAATATTGTTAGATGATAACCCACAAGATGGATGTGATGCTTTAAACTGAGCACAAAGACAACATGTCTTCAGGGTGTCAGTGTTACTGCTGTTGCACTAATGAACATCGAATTTAACGCAATGGTGAAAGTGAAATTTCTGCTTTAGGATGTCAGTGATTTAGACTTCTAGATTTCCTTAAGAAAAATGTGTTTGCATGTAAAGAGTTAGTAGAAAGCAGTCCAATTAAAGCAAACCTTTATTGATTTCAGATCTTGGAAGTTTAGTCCTTCAGAACCTAAATGAATTGCAATTTAATTGTGAGCTGCATGTATTTTAATAATTGTGCTCCTTAAATAAGACACAAAAAATTACTTCACGATTCTACTTGAGTGAATTGGATATACTGCTTGGCTTGACTCGTGACATTAGAACTGGATCCTAAGTGGTTTTTATCAAGGTCGTTATGTGTGTGGAGTTTGCTTTCGTGCACGATTCACAAGTTAGTCTGTGGCTAACACTGGCAGAAATCTTACAACATACCTTTTTGTGTTGAGTTCAACAAATGCAGCTGAACGTTCATTGTTATTTTAAAAACCAGCTGCCTGTATAGCTACCTACATTTGAATTAAAAGCTCAAATTTAGAAGTCAGTTAACAATTAGCTAAAGTCCGTACCCTTTTAAAGCTAATCTAAATCTAGCCTGTCAACTATATTAGTACAGCTTTCTATAATAGATTGTGATTTTTTTAATATACTATTATAAGTCAAAGTAAATGTGGGAACATAGAAGGAAGGTGACTAGAAAGGACTGCTTAAAATGCTTAAGCAAGAAGGGAAGTATTCAAAAGGTTCATACTCAAATTTTGTCACTCAAGCTAGCAATCAGGTAAGCTTGCACCCTTATTTATTCACTCTGCTTATTTTGACTGATTAGCCAAATCTGAGTGGTCTCAGACTTTATAACTGGAACAAAAATCTCCAAAAATTATGCCTATTTAGTTGAATCTACATTATATTAAATGGCATGATAAAATCATATTGAGGCTAGGTATAATGAAATTGAAAATATTAAAAAAATAATTATAAAAGACGAAAGTATTTTTGTTTTCTGAAGAGAGCCTGATAGGGTTGGAAATAAATTTTCAGATACTTACAAGGCAGCAGCTGTAACCGATGGTTATGCCCAGAGCATGAAGGTTAAGGGACTTCGTAGCCTTAGGACACTGTTTTGAGAATGCTGTGTTCACTGTAAAAAACAATGATTTTGCAGGGAGCTAATTAATTTGGGATCATTACTTCACTGTAGAATCTTCTTATGGGCAAGACCATGTTGCCAGTGAAAGCCATCACCTCACACACCACCAACTATATAAGGTATAATCACAAGTGAATTAGCCCTTCCAATGTAAAATCCAGAACAGCCATTCCTGTGAAATCGTACTCTTTTTTATCTTGTTTTCTGGTTTTTATGAAAGACAGGGAAAATATCTTCCCAAAATTAGATTTGACAAACTAATGAAAGACACCTTTCTAAAGTATTGTTATCATACCTGTCTGTTTTCGCAGTGTTAGTCCCCATTCCTGGTAGATAGAGGCCAGAAGTGTGTTGTAAGATTTCAGCAGTGCTCTTTTTAAGCACTGGGATGCAGTCCAGACCTTTCACTCTTTAAAAAACTCTTTCCTGTCCTCATCCTTTCTGCAGTTGGACCAGACTGATACCGTTCAGTCTTTCTTCCCAGTTGAAAAGTGAACAAGCGGACAGGAAAGGGAGAGAGGGAGAACCTGTTCCTTCCCATAATGTCTTGTTCATTTGATTGCTCACCGGAGATACCCAGTGCTCTTCTCTGCTCCCTTGTTCCTGAGTCCCGCGCTGAATGTCTTGTTCATTTGATTGCTCACTGGAGATACCCAGTGCTGTTCTCTGCTCCCTTGTTCCTGAGTCCCGCGCTGTTTGAAGGACAGCCTGGTGAATGTGGATCAGTAGAGGCAGCGGGGAATCAGCGTAGCCGTCCAGTACGTCCCTCGGCTGCTGCCTGGAGCGTCCCTTTTCTGGAGTATGGAGTGTGCATCCAGGAATGGGCACTACGGGAGAGAGTGCTCTTGCCCAGGGACTAAGCTCAACCTCTAGATGTATGTTCTAATGAAAAATTCCTCTGTAGGTCCAAGGAAACTTCTGATCAAAACATTTTCAAAGGTTTTTTCAGTCTTTTTTTTTTTTTTTTCATATTTTTGACAAATATTTTTTTCTACGATGAAAAAACGTTTTGAAGAAATTCCCAGCTAACTCCATTAATGCTTCCATAAAGGAAAACAATAGCATCCTTCCCAGATTGTTTCAAAATGTTTTTTTTTATACTTGTTTCAAAACCAAGTTGATTAAGAGGTTGTAATTTTAGCAATCTAAATAATCGGTTTAAAAACAGGTACAAGGGCAACAAAGCAGAAATCAAATTTTAACTGGTTTAGCCCTTCTGGAGCTATTTCAAATAGATTTTGCTACGCAAGTAAGCTGCATTTGGGGAAGAATAATTCCTTAAATGGGAAGGAAGTTGATAGCTAAATTAATGTATTTTCACAAAACGTGGAGTCTAAGAAATAATGTTTACTAATTGTAGATTAATTTCCCTTGAATTTGTTAATTATTTTTAAGTGCCTACAATATGACAGTTTAAGCTCAAGTACATAAGACATTATAATCTATAATATTTCTATTCTTGGCTTATCTGAACAGGGAGAATTTGTCTCCTGTTTGCTGTCACTTTTGCGACAAATGACTGATAGACATTATCAACAGCTTCTTGATAGCTTCAACACAAAGGAAGATCTGAGGGTAAGTAACAGAATCGTCTTTCCACTTGTTCAGGCCTCTCTTTATTTCTCTTTTTTATTTATGTCTCTTTAAGATATTCCTGTGCTTTGATGAAACACTTCAGTATTTAAATGCAGCCTGTTTTTCAGAATAGCTAACTTTTGCACAGGCTTTCATGTGTACTTAGGTCCACTTTTACTGTGGGGCCAGGATTCTGTTGCTTCTAAAATGGCAGCAGATAGAATAGGGATTGGGGGGAACTACATAATAGCTTTAAAGCCATAAACTTATCCTCAAAGCCTGTTTTAAAGGTGATGTCGAGCGAAGGTTACACAGTTCTGCTTCATTCTTCCTGCCAGGCAGTTAATTTTTTTGTTTTACTATATTTATTATTTGTTCATTCTTTCATTAAATTATATATGGCAATGGCAAACATGGAGCTTGAGAAATGCATATTCAACTAGCTCTCCATTTTTCTTAGCTGTGCCGAAAGTCCATGGGCAGGAGGACCTGTCAGACTTGTAATGTCTATCTGCCCAGCTTGATCATGGAAGGTAGTAGCTGCAGAGCTCTTTTGGGGCAGCTTCTACCAATTTCATTGATGGAGTTACTGGGTTCATGGAGATACAGTGTTTTTAATTACTTTTTGGAAGAGGGGTATGGATTTTTAAAAAAAAAAGTTAAGATTTTCTGCATAAAGATATACACTAAGACTTACACTCTTTTAGACCCTGAAAAACTTACATAGTACCAAATTTGATCCACTCAAGAAATCTTGAGTAATCATGTATGCCCATTATTCAGCCAGTGATCCTAGATAGACCAGTAGTCATGTCCTAGTGTGATAGTATATTTTTAGATGTTACTCTTAAATTACCATTTGATAAACTTATGTACTGCCCTGAAAAAGGGAGTCTAGTCATAGTGTAATTTCAGATTTCCTTAGATTCCTGATGGCTGTTTAGAGCTGTTCTGAAGAGAGTATACCACTTGTGAGCACCTTTTCTTTGTAGTGTGGTGGTTGCGTTGAGATTGAAAGATAGAAAATGCTGCTGAGAAGTTATCTCTATCATGAATAAAGAGTACTGCCTATAGATTATATAAGGTGGATAATTTCTATGCTAGTATTACAGTATCTGTTTTCACCTAGCATAGTTGCTATCCTTAGGCAATTTTTATTATATGTTGTGGAACCTAGGCATTTTTTTACTGAAAATATTTTCCCTTTTGTTTGACTTCTGAGCAGGTCTACATCTCTAGGTGTAGATTTTTGTGTTTCCTAGAGGTTTCAAGCTTGATTTCTGTTTGATGTATCTATGAAATACAGTGTTGAGTTTATTCAGACTTTCATGTTTCTAGAACATGAAAAATCTCTAGAATTAGTGCTTGAATGGTGTTTGATTTGACACATTTATATTCCCCCCACACACATATCCTACTATTGTACAGAGACATATGGAAAGCAGCTGTAGCCAGTGCCATCAGCTATCAAAATAGAGGTCTTAAGAACTCAAGTCCAGAGTTTGTTATTTCCATTCAGATCTCATCAAATCAGCATCAGCTCCACCAGCGATTCAGTGGCATTAGGTTGATCACAATTAGTGCAGCATTCCTTCTCTTCTGAATCCTAAATAATATATTTGTGTTTTTCCCTGACTTGGAAATATCTATCACTGAAATGTGTATAACTGAGAGCAAGAGGGAAAGATGAGAGCTAGTGTGTGAGTCTGACACTGCTGCTAATCAGGAGGTGACTCTGTATGACTTAGGCTATCTAAACCACCTTGACACTTACCTTTGTATTTTTCTTCTTTGTTTGCCAAGTGTGGGACTTCCTTGGTATTTTATGCCGCTTTAAGATATGCGTCTTAGGAAATGACATTAGTATGAGTAAATGAAGATTCAGAAGGTGTAAATATCTGTGATAAGACTTTTTTTTGTCTGAGATGCTTTTAGAGGCTGAACTAATAGCCACAGTTAATCTTGTGGCTAGTGTGTACTTTAATTTAATCTTCAGTGGTAACTACCATCAGCTTGCTGTATTCTTCAATCTTCTTTTTGCCCCCTGGTCAGCGATGTCAAAGTGGATTTGGTCTTCCCTTAGCCACATGACAAGTTAAAAATCTGATACGGTCTTTGCAAGGGACTTATCCAAGTGTAACCCAGACCTTTGAATTGCTGTCTGCTGTGCTTTTTTGCTTTCACTACCTCCATTTATAATTATCTATACTGGGCGACTAGGCGCTGATATCACAAGATATTTCTTCTTTCTTCCATAGTAATTCACAAGGCAACTATGCCAAGTGCTTGCACGAATGCATATTTGCACAGCATTTGTGATACTATTAAAAAAAATGGCACCACTAAACCACTTCTCCAAACAAAAATTCACTCAGGCAAATACTTGTAAAAAAGGTTGTCATTCATTCTATTGAAATATGTGTATGATTCTTACTCTTTCTTTTTTTTTAACAGTCTATACCAAAATTATTAAAGGTCATTTCCGGCTTGTTAATCACAGTACAGCAGAATGGAGACTTTGAAGGAATGGCATGTACACATTTTTATATGACATGCATCTGAGCGATGCTTTAAACAAGTGGTTGTTTATGGAAATATTTCCTCTATTTTGTGAATATATTTAGTTTTATGTAATTGACACAGTGACTATTTTTATTTTAGTCAGTTTTTTAAGAGAGTCAGGTTTTTCCACACAAAGCAGAAGATAGAAAAAGTATTTTATATTTGAAAACATGCAAATGAAGTAAGAAAGAAATGACAGGGGATTCATGACTGAATGGTAGCACCAGAGACTATACTTCACGCACTTTCTGAAACATGGAATTTAATGAGGCAGTAATTTTAAATGCTTCCTTTTATCTTCCAATATTATTTTAAAGATATGCTCCTTTACTTACCACAAAATACCACCTTCTTCTCATAAATATATTTTATAGCAATTTATAGTACAGAGGCGCCCTTGTAGGCGGATATTTGCTGCTGCAAAAAACCTCAGATATAATTTATGACAAACGGTAACAGTGCAAGTTATAAATAGGAGGAGAGAAGTGGGAAAGTGGATGAGAAAAACAGTATATGTTAGCACAATGCAGCTTTGACCACAGCAAGGTGGTTTTGGTTGATATGTGTGGGTTTTTTAATTAATAAATTGAAAGAAAACAGAACAAACAGATGATGATCTGCCAGAAGGCCTCATTTTTATCCATTGGCAGTGTACCCTACATAATGTGGCAGAATAGATTTGCAGGAGAGATCTGATGAAGGAAAAGATAATATTTCATGGGGCTGGGTGTTCTCCAATCCTCTCTTCCAGCTAAGGGAGCCTGAGCAGGGTAAAGTGGGTGCCAA
This sequence comes from Phaethon lepturus, assembly GCF_000687285.1. NCBI lineage: Eukaryota > Metazoa > Chordata > Aves > Phaethontiformes > Phaethontidae > Phaethon > Phaethon lepturus. The sequence goes on from NW_010545607.1 coordinate 21,436, forward strand.
ACCCTACCACCAAGTGGAATTTATTCCACTGTTCTCTAATGATCCCTTGGACAGCGGCCGTGTGGCATCTGTAGGCATGGGGAATGTCTCTGGTGAAGCAGGCTCAGTTCTAGCCACCATCCTTCCCCTGCTATGCAGGGACATCTGCTCACATATGGGACTTCCGAAAGGATAAGTGCTGAGGCAGAGGGGTAGCTCTAAAACAAATATTTGGGTGGCTTTTGATGTAGGTGGAGGAAGTAGTGAAGGAAAGATCTGTGACAGCAGTTGGCCACAGGATGGATGAGTTGTTCAGGCAGAGATAGCTCACTGTCAAGCCATCCTCTTTCTTATGGGCAACTTGGCACGCTGAAAAATAGCTCTAGGATGCTGTACAAAGACTTCATACCAAGTAGCTTCGTAACTGCGGTGTGGACCAAAGCAATGGATGATCAAGCAATTAGCTTCAAAGTGGACCATTGACTCAAACTAAAACACTAATAATAGATGCGGCCTGAGAGATGCATGAAGGCCATGCTTCTCACTTAATCATAGTTTGATAATTTCATCAAGCAAATATTGCTGCTAGAGGAAACTGAACTGTGATACTGTGATATTATTTAAGTGGTATAAGATAGTACTAGAGCTTATGTACACTAGGCAGGAATATTAAGAGATGGTATTTAGATTATCTAAAAGCACAAAATTACTCCCTTGCTGCCTCTTAAGATAGAAGGCATATGAGACATTAATTATATCTGTACTCAACCAACCAAATGTTAGTTCACTTATACTGCCTGTAAAAATGGTTTTTAAATGTTAAAATCTGTTTCTAAATCATTATGATGTGTTCAGCAGAGCAGATACAACTATGAAAGACAATAGTTTCGTGCAAAGGAAACAGTTCAACATGTACTTACAAAATTGATCTTCCATGAATGGTATTCTATAGTAATGTCTTGTGATGTTTGGATCACAAAACAAAAATGCGCAATTGCATCATGCAAAATGCCAGGCATTGTAATGCTGATCAAAACATTTTATGGAATTGCTACCTGGAGGTTGGTCCCTTGGGAGTGAACACCGGCACTGATTATCGATGAGCAGTGCTGACACATGAAGGGTACCAGCACATTAATGGCAAAGTATCAGACTAGTTAAGTGGCATTTGACCCTTTCGTTATTTTCATGCTTATAATGGATTCCTAGGGAAATATATTACCAAATATACAAAAACTGAATCTGAAAAATAAGTTAGCTACAGATAATTCTGTTAATAGAAGCTTAATAGTTGTATCTTGAAAACCATTACAACTGACTAGTTGTGGTGGGTTGACCCTGGCTGGACACCAGGTGCCAAAGCTGCTCTGTTGCTCCCCTCCTCAGCTGGACAGGGGAGAGAAAATATAATGAGAAGCTTATGGGTTGAGATCACTCACCAATTACCATCGCAGGCAAAACAGACTCGACTTGGGGAAATTAATTTAATTTATTGCTAATCAAATCAAAGTAGGCTAATAAGAACTAACCAAATCTTAATAACACCTTCCTCCCACTCCTCCCTTCTTCATGGACTCATCTTCACCCCTGATTTCTCCACCTCCTCCCCCCGAGTGCCGCAGGGGGTCGGGGAATGGGGGTTG
>NW_010545608.1:0-3612 GCF_000687285.1 Phaethon lepturus
CCAGCCAGTTCCTCACCCAGCGAAGAGTACAATGGCAATATACCACAGCTAGACCCTAGCTGAGAATTGTGCAGCTGTAGGACAGATCCAGATATACTTAATGAATTTTTGCAAGACTGTTCCTCTAAAAAAATGTGGTACCTGTTTACCTGAGTCAATTCATTCACTGGGAATAAGAACGCCAATAAAATTTTTGAAAATGGATTAAAACACTTGGCCAAACAAAAGGAGAAGGATCAGATTCCCCTAATCATCCCACAGCTGAACGGGCTCTATAGTTCTGATACCGATAGAAAACAAGCAGAGATGACTAAGAAAAAAATGAAGTAGTTGAAAAAGGATCCTTATAGTTAATTTCAAGGGACTATATATTTTCAGTATTTATTCAAGGGATCATGGTTTTAAAACTAAAAGAGGGTAGATTTAGACTGGATCTAAGGAAGAAATTTTTCATGACGATGGTGGTGAAACCCTGGCACAGGTTGCCCAGAGAGGTGGGAGATGCCCCATCCCTGGAAACATTCAGGGTCAGGTTGGACGGGGCTCTGAGCAAGCTGATCGAGTTGAAGATGTCCCTGCTCATTGCAGGGGTGTTGGACTAGATGACCTTTAAAAGTCCTTTCCAACCCAAACATTCTATGATTCTATAATTTTCCCACCTGATCTTAATATAAGCAAGATCCCATCTGTGTGAGGAGCAGCTGAGTGATTCCCAGCAGATATAGGCATGGGCAGGCAGGGAACTCAATCTGTATTTTGTGTGGTGGTGGCTCCTGCAATTTTTACTATTTGAAGTATCATATTATGCTATGTCTCTGAGTCTCCAGGGTCACAAATTTGGTTTTTTGTTTGTTTTGGCGTTTTTTTAATTTATCAGACCATCATTTTCCCCTCCATTTAACCAGTGGAATAAGGTCTTAAACCAGGAGCTCTGTGAAGCTGAATTAATCTGTGTCTGTGGAGGACTCTGAAACACTGTGGGGACACATGTCATAAAACTTGAAAGTATTTTTGCTGCTACAGTCAAACTCTCAGCGGAGTGATATGAAAAGAACGTTAAGTGTGAACAAATCTGCAGTTCCTGAATGATGCAGGCACTTACTGACTGTGGCAAGCCAGCATTGGGGTCTGCCTTATCCACTCAGCTACAGAAGCAGTCACTCAGCACTAATTACAGCTTTTCTCCTGGGCAAACAGGTGTGCCGCACCATTCCTAAAATTTGGGAGAGACGGTGGCTGTTTGTTGCTTTGGTGCTGACACGCTGCTGCATTGGATTTCACAATGTAATGACATACTGTGAAATGTTTAAGCGGAAATTAGTGTGTTTGCCTCTCCTCCTCTATTTTGTGTTTTGAATAAATGCAGTTTCCCTGTTTTGCCTGTCTCTTTGGGTCACTTCTTCTTCAAGGCTTGAAGCAAACTGCTGTAAGGTTTTATTGGCTTTAGTGGGCTTTGGTCCAGCTTTTTAGCACCAGGTCAGGTACAGAATTGGCTGTAATGCCCAGTATCTGCTTCCAGAGCTAGGTCAGGGTTTATGTCCAGGTAATGCTTTGTCTTTCTTCCCCAAAACCCAAGAAAATATGCTGAAGGAGAAAAATCTGATACAGAGATTGGTCAACTGCGAGCAAGACTAAAGACTTTAATACCTCACAGACAAACAATAACACTTTAGCCACTGGTGATGTAGAAGGCTTCAGGATATTCATCCCAGAGTGCTTTTACTTATAAAGAGACTGATATTAAGCATTTAATTACGCTGATCTGCCTGATAGCCCCTACACAGGTGTGACATCGTTGAGCGCTGGGGTTACACGGCAGCAGTCTGGACCGTTCCAGCTTGACCAGCAAGGAGGTGGTAAGTACGTGGGAACCCCCCTGTCCACAGCCTTTTGTGTTCACAGGGAAAAGGCTCTCTTCCTTACTGATCCTCTTTGGCACCAGTGACTACAATTGTGTGGTCCCCAAGCCCTTGTTAAAAGGGGACTGGAGAGATGACAGCCCATGACATGCTTTCACAGTCTCCATGTAAAATAACTGAGAAAAGCAAGTTTGTTGTCATTTGGATCAAATTCCCTATGCAGAGGGCTGCACTGAAACACTTTTAGGGTTATATGAGTGAAAAATAAGTGATAACGTGACCTGTAAACACTCCCACCTTTACTTACAGCAGAAATGAGCCTAAGTCGCCCTCTTTAATGAAATCTGTATTACTTATTTTACCAGAGGGCACTCTGTGGCTGGATATTTTCCTTAAACACAATAGGGTGGCAAATGTAAGATTAGTGTTCCCAGATTCTGTAAGTGGGCTGGAAACTGCCACTGAACTAATGACTCATTTTCTCTAGCTGCAGAACATAGACAGGAACAGCAGGTGTTTATTTTTTTCCTTCTGCTGCTGTATTATTTATGAAGAAATGTGTGTTGAAAGAATGAGAAAATAATGAAAAGATAAATTCTTTGGACATGACACAGCTAACTTGTGATAAGCTGGTGAAGAGCAATGGAAGCATCAAAACTTTCAGAGCAAACAAAGTTTATAGAGCAGTTAAAAAGAGGGAAAGCTTTTCTTTCACGCTTTTTAACTACGGTAAATATTATCACCCACTGCCCTCCCAAAATGATTCTGCTGTTTGCCTTACAACAGAAGAAGAATGACAGAAATCCTAGCTGAGAGAGGATAAAAGCAAAGCACAAAATATTAAATGACTCATGCAAGATCGCTCAGGAAATCTGGCAGAAATGCTGCAGGGTTCCCAAGTTCCATCCTGTCCACATCAGTGCAGAAGTGTTATACATCCAAACAGGGCGCTACCCAGACCTGATTCTGGAAAAATATTTTTTGTTGGAAAGTTACCACTTGTTGCAACTTTTCATATGACTACAGGAGTTTTGCTGAAACTTTGGCCAGAAGAGATTCTTCAGATCCAAGATGGAAATTCTAGTCAAAACCAGACTAGAAACAGCAGCTAGCCAGTGTCCCAGAGTCTCACAGTGCCTTAAGATACAGGAAAATCAGACCAAAATCCTAATCCAATTAATATTCCACTTCTTATGAAGGATGAGACAGATGTAAGAGGAGAGCCTAAGACAGCCTGGAGGGTAAGATACTAAGTACAAGCGCAGACTTTCATATCACAGGTTCTTGCACTTAGCCACCAGCTAGAGACTGTCCTGAAGGGCTCTTGATGTTGGTTGCTGTAGCTGACCAGCTAGTCAGATTTTTTGGTTTTGTTTTAATATTGTTTTTTAAATGGAAAAAAAATAGTCATCCTGAAATACCATAGAATTTTCTTATTTTCAGCTTTAAAAAATATTTCCCAGGCAGCAATAGCTGTATCCTACAGTTCTTCCCCAGGTTTAGTGTTAACAATATGCTTAGAGACATACATGGAAGAAGTTACATTGGGCCCAAAAATGTGCATTCTTTTACAAGTTCAACCTAGTGCGCGTTATATACAAGCCCTGTCAACACACGGTAAAAATGTCTATGCCGTGCACCCGTTGGGCAGCCCATTTTGCAGATATACGTGCTGCGTCCAGCTTCTGACTACTCAGCCCTCAGCAAATAGTGCCTGTGTGTCTTCACTGCTCCTGCAGAAAGCTCGGAAGAG
>NW_010545608.1:3650-6612 GCF_000687285.1 Phaethon lepturus
TGGTGGTTTATGCTCTTTCCCGTCTCTAGATGGTAATTTCTTTTCCTAGTTTGAAAAACTTCCATGCTTAAATCGACAGATGTGTTGTTTGTTGCTGTTGTGGTTGCTGTTACCTTTTGTTTATGAGCTGGGATGCCAAAGTTCCAACCTCATTTCTCTCATGCATTTTCTGCATCATTAACCATTTAAATTTCCTGTGCTTGGACGGCTGTTATTTCTCACTATCAATTCCCTCCGACGTGGCTGTGTTAAAATGCAGGAACTGTTATACAATCAGAATAGGAAAAAGACCAGATGGCATCAATAACTGCTAATATACCCCCATGTTTATGCTCCAGCATGTGTCTGATAGATGGGGTAAGTGTTAGCCACTGGTATTCTGTTTGTGCGATCATTTGGTGAGTTTGTTTTTTAATTAACCATATGCTCCCAAGGAAACCTTGAAAGCATGAGGACATTTCACATGGTTCCCCAAAACACATCTGCAATGCACCTTAGAAATGGAAAGATTTTTAAAATGTAAACCCTTTTTCTTTGTAAAGAGGAAATATGTCCCATGGAAAGAAACTGAACTAGTTTCTCTCCTGAGTTTCTCTTCCTGCTTCTTCCTCAACTGCTTTCTAATGAAAAGCCATCAGTTCAACTGTTTATTGGTCTCTAAGCTGAACAGTCTCTAAAGCTGTGGTTATGGCATTTTTTTTTTCCATCCAAACGCAAGAAGAATTATCAATACAAACAAACAATAGTTGGAGTCATTTTCATTCTTCAATCTCCTAAGACACCTAAGACTCCTAAGACACATCTTAGATGTTTATGGAAGCAATGTAGGATGCAGACTGTCACACATTGACTCTCTGTGCAGTCAGGGAAGAGAAGCAGTCGCATCCCTGAAATCTGGGGTCCATGGTAAATGACTAAATACACCATCCTAGTTATGCCTCTCCACCATTCATGCAGTCTGCTTCCATCTGGCAGCCTCAGGTAGCAGGTTGCTGGATTTGCCCCGTGGTCTCGCCGCTGTGCTCATTGTACTCTCTCAGATGTACTCAACGCAGAGAGGTGACAGTCATGTTAGAGGGATTGCTTCTGTGGTTTGAGACTACAGGTCATTCTTAGAGGTAAGGGACATCTTGTCATGGCAGAGGGGAAGGCAATTTTATCCAGGTTTTACTGACAGTAGTTTGATTCTAACAAGAGTTGGGGCAGCCTGGTTTTAGTGGGCTTAATGGGGACCTGAAAGTATGCTATTTGCATTCCCTTGTGGCTTTTAGGGCAGGGTTCATATTTCCTAGCTTCCCAAAACTTCCCTAACTAAACTTGGTATCCAGCAGTGTAACCATTGACATCTGAGCAGGTTTCTTGTGTTCCTATTATAGTTAATAGAAAACAAGTCCACAGAGTCAATGAAGCATAGGGTGAGTCATTTAACCAAACGTAGGTATCTAGTTTAGGATGACATGAATCACACCTGGCTCTTCATTGATTATCTAGAGACCTAAGGGCAACTTACAAAGATGCTGATGGCACCTTACATTATCCTATATGGTAGCTTAATTAGTGTGCTTTGCCTCCCACCTTAGTTTCTTGACTTGTGAAAGAGTGATCATACAATCAGCCACCCAGTTTGCAAGAGATGAAGATAATGAGTTCATGTTTGTAGAACGCTAAGGAAATATTAAATCCAACAAGCTGTGTCTTAATGATATAGTCTTAACCCATACTGATGCAGATGTACTGTTTACATATAGACAGCGAGATCCATAAGCTCTGATTATGCTAGCAGCCCTTCAGGGTCTCTACATGGCTTTCAACATTAGGTATTTTGTAAATACGAATGTTAGGGCAGATATGTTGGAAAACTTGCCTAGAGTAAAGCAGAAGGTTAGCAGCTGAGCTAGGATAGCAAATTTTTTTGCGTACAGCTCCTGTGACAATTGCTAATTGTCAGCTATAATGTAACTCTGCCTTGAGCAACCTGCAATTCCCTTATTTAGTTCTGAGGCAACGCAGCTGATTTTTATGTCTCATTTTCTGTGTTGGCTACTGAATGTCTAAGAAATGCCTTTGAAAAAGAGGTAGATAAATTCTTTGAAAAAATGCTAGATAAAATTTTTTAAAAGAGCTAGATAAATATTACTAATTATCATTGCAAGTCAGGTAATTTGTTCAAAAATTTCTGCAGTGTTCAGTATCTAATGAGTCAGTGTGTTTCATAACTCATCAGTCTTCAGCTGATGTTTTATGGCTTTCCTGTGTCAGAAGGAATAATTGATTATGGTTGTTAAAAATGTGGCTCAGTACAGAATTATTGCTATCGTCTATATATTATACAAACATCTTAAAACAAATCTTGGCTATAGTATTTCATCAAAGCAACTGAGTACAATAAATCAGTGTCTACAGTAACAGTTGAAATTTGTGGTATCAAGCCACCGAAATTGTTCACTTATTCTCCCTGACAAAATTTTCAACAGTAGATAAATTGCTATGTCCTTAAACGTGGCATAAGATACCGTAGACATGAGACAATCTCTGAGGTGATAAAGTCAAATGATAAAACTTTTCATTATAGCCACGTATATAAAGGATGACTGGACAGGATAATTTTTTGAGGAGGGTAACACTACCCACACAGATTAAATCTATTCAGTAACACCTTGATTTGCCCTTCTACTCCTCAGAGTAATCATGAAAATTACCGTCAGAAAGGCTAAACCGCACAACCACATACAGCTGTCATGGAGTAGAGAAAGGCAATCAGGATAGATTGTACAACGTATAAGGAGTAAAAACAAAACAAAACAAAACAAAACCAAACAAAGGCAAAGGGAAATGTAAGTCTATTTCTTGACTGGAAAGCAAAATTAATAAGAAAAGAACAAGAAAGTTAAATTAATCTTCAGTCTTCAAATACTAATTAAGTGAAATTGGAGTGTTACATCTATTCCTTTTAGGAAGAGCG
>NW_010545608.1:6643-27781 GCF_000687285.1 Phaethon lepturus
CCCAGGTTAGAATAAGAAAGAACAGGTTAAGGAATATTTCAGTAAATTAGGAGTATTCTATATATAGAATATATAGAATATATATATACTGGTTATATTCAACAGCCAGTAATGAATGGTGTTCCTCAAGGGTCTGTATTGGGAGCAATATATTTAATGTCTTCGTCAGTGACATAGACAGTGGGATCAAGTGCACCCTCAGTAAGTTTACAGGCCGGAGTGGTGCAGTTAATTCGCTCGAGGGAAGGGATGCCATCCAGAGGCTTGAGGAGTGAGACCATGTGAACCTCACACAGTTCAACAAGGCCAAGTGCAAGGTCCTGCACCGGGGTAGGGGCTATCCCCAATACCAATAAAGACTGGAGAATGAATGGATTGAGAACAGCCCTGCTGAGAAGGACTTGGGGGTACTGGTGGACAAAAGCTGGACATGAGCCGGCAATGTGCACTCATAGCCCAGAAGGCCAACCATATCCTGGGCTGCATAAAGTGAAGCACGGACAGCAGGTCAAGGGAGGTGATTCTGCCCCTCCACTCTACCTGGAGTCCTGCGTCCAGCTCTGGAGCCCTCAGCACAGGACCTTCCAGCAGGTCCAAGACATGGACCTGTTGGAGCAGGTCCAGAGGAGGCCACAGAAATGATCCTAAGGATGGAACAGCTCTCGTCTGAGGACAGGCTGAGAGAGTTGGGGTTGTTCAGCCTGGAGAAGAGAAGGCTTCAAGGACACCTTATTGCAGCCTTCCAGCACTTAAAGTGGGCTTCTAAAAAAGATCAAGAGAGACTTTTTACCAAGGCCTGTAGTGACAGGAGAAGGGGCAATGGTTTTAAACTGAAAGAGGGTAAGTTTAGATTTGACATAGGTAAGAAATTTTTCACAGTGCAGGTGGTGAGACACTGGAAAAAGTTGCCCGGAGAAGTTGTGGATGCCCCATTCCTGGAAGTGTTCAAGGTCAGGTTGGACAGGGCTTTGAGCCACCTGATCTAGTGAAAGATGTCCCTGTCAGGGAGGATTGGAACAAGATGATCTTTGAAGGTATCGTCCAACCCAAACCATTCTACGATTCTATGATTCTAGTGTTAATTCCTGCTACAAAAAAGCAAATTTAATTTTGAAATTATCTTCCATGTATAACATATGTAAAACATCAGTCATAATTATTCCACTGTAATTAGTAGTAGGAGAGCCTGTGCTAGAATTCAGTGACCAGCTCTGGGCACCAGACGTTACAAATGTTTCTGAAAAATTTGAGAGGGTGCAGAAGGTAAAAAAAAAAAACAGGATAGCAAGCAATGTGGTAAGCATGACCTATGAAAAAGTCAGAAAGAAGTGAGATTAGGGGAAAGTATGACAACATTATTCAAATAGGCAAAAAAGTTGTATTTCATGTTCTCTGTGAAAAGAACAAGAGGAAATCGGTAATAATTTGTTGAAAAGATGACTTCAGCTACACAATGCCATGTACAAGGATGATGACACTAAGTGACAAAGTATGCTGCAGACTCTCATTCACTGGATGGCTCTAAAAATGGATCAGACAAGGTCAGCGTATCTAAACATGAAGATTGTCTAAACAATCACTCAAGGACCCAGACAGCTGCAGTTCTGTTCCCCAAATACATGCTCACTCTTTTGGGTGGGGAGAGGGCAAGACCTAACAGACAGGCTCTGCTCTTGAGAAGCTATGACTGGATCCTATACAGATTATCTAAGTTATACCAATGGAGCATTTTCAAAGCACTCTTGTTGCCCTGTTCACAGGGGAGCTGTTGTTGAAGTTGTCAAAGAAAGCATTATCGTGTGAAAGGCACTAACAAAGAGAGGCTGGATTAGCCTGTTTGGAGCATCCTTTCAATTGCCATCCAGAGGCTTTTCCTATAGCACAGAGAACAAGAAAATATCGTGAGTGCATTCTGCCTGTAAGTAGGAGTAATCAACTGAAGAAATTTGCTCACTCTGACATTTTTGTAAAGGCAGGTTTTCATAGGCATTAGTGTAAACCTTACACCTAGCTGACATTAATTTCCAGTGGAACTTCGTGATTTTTCATGGAAATACATTTATCTTGTTTTAATCAAAGGCCACCAGAGCAGGTAGATCCCCAGCTAATATCTCAGCCCCAGGTCTCCCTCCAAGCATTCTGCTCTGCCTCAGAGACCTTATGTGCCTCCCTGCATCTCCTGGGAAGCTTCTGCAAGTTGCCACCTGTCAGTAGATTCCCCTGCCTGGTGCAGCACCCTCCTCACTAGAGTCAACTCCTGCTCACCCCTTCCCTGGTCCACCTCTCTTTCAGGCCACTTCACTGCCTTTAAGCCCAAACAAACACAAGACACAGCTATCCGTCCCTTACTGCCTTTCAGCCTCCAGAAACCACAGGTGTGGAAGTGGCTAACTGTACATGGCATCTTGCTGGACTTGAATGGCATTGAGGAAAAGCGAGGGTGATTCAGCTAAGGGCTATTTGGGTATGTCAGCAGTTACCGAAACCCCACTTGGACAGCGCGGGAAGAGGAGCGCAAAATGACACTTCTTTAGAGAAAGTGTGAGGCCCTTGAGGTTATTTATTTAGCTACATGTTCATTAAGTGCAGTGTTGCCCAGAAGTTACTTTGCTTTCAAGCCTCTGATCAGAACGAGGTCAGTTTCTATGCTTGCTTCCCTGCTAAAGTAATTTGTTAATCCTGTAATGGATTTAAATATATTTAAATATGCTGAGTTTTGACAGTGTTGCTTCTTTTGGGGCTGCTTCTTTTGTGACATAATATTTTGTTTTGTGTTTTCCGTGAAGCAGATGCATCAGGATAACCCAACTGTGTGTCTGGCTACTTGGACAGGAGAACACAGGGAATCAAATCCGGTATCTCTGCCTCCCTCATGTGTACAGAAGGCTGCTCTTAATTTTCCACCTATACTGCCTTCTGCCTAATACCACTCAAAAAAATCTATTCTCATGTATTTTCCGGTAGACAGTATCTGAAGATTTAAATAAATTATATTAAACCCCTTACAGTGTGTAAAGAAAGGCAAGCCCAGTCTACTTTCTAGTATGCTTTCACCTGAAACAGAGCATACTTTTATTGAGGAAAAGACCCTTCAAACTGCAAAAAATGCTGCTGCCAAACAGACCTATACATGAATTTAAAGAAGTAAAATCCAAATTGGATGCAGTAAAATCCTGTCTCATTTCCTTAGGGGAGAATAGAAAAAAAAAATACTATTGTGTTCAGTGGCAGCTCATTGAGGAAGCTGGAGATATGTTTTGGAAGGATGTGTGGAAATACACAATGTAAAAGCCTGTGGAGGACCGGTTTTATAAATAGAGGCATCAAAGTCCATTTTTGACACATATCCTCTAAAGTTCAGTAATTTTGTGGAGCTCAAATAGCCCAAGAATGGAATGTCATATTGACAGGTCTCAAATGGTCAACTTCACAAACTCCTTCGAACCTGTTTACCTACTGGTATCAGTGGTATCAGACACCTATCCAGACCCAGCTACTTATTTTATAGAGCATTTATTGCTTTTCCGTTGAAGACTAGTGCAGCAGCTATGCAATTTTAGTTTTCATTCCTAGCTGAGGACTTCAGAGTGCTTCACACTCTAACTGATTGTCACCGTTTAACCCCAGCCAGCAACTAAGCCCCACGCAGCCACTCACTCACTCCCACGTGGCGGGAGGGGGCAGAGAATCCGAAGAGTAAAAGTGAGAAAACTCATGGGTTGAGATAAAGACAGTTTAACAGGTAAAGCAAAAGCCGCGCACGCAAGCAAAGCAAAACAAGGAATTCATTCTCCACTCCCCACGGGCAGGCAGGAGTTCAGCCATCTCCAGGGAAGCAGGGCTGCATCACACATAACGGTTACTTGGGAAGACAAACGCCATCACTCCAAATGTCCCCCCTTTCCTTCCCCTTCCCCCAGCTTTATATGCTGAGCATGATGTCATATGGTATGGAATATCCCTTTGGCCAATTGGGATCATCTGTCCCAGCTGTGTCCTCTCCCAACTTCTTGTGCACCCCCAGCCTCCTCACTGGTGGGGTGGTGTGAGGAGCAGAAAAGGCCTTGACTCTGTGCCAGCACTGCTCAGCAATAACGAAAACATCCCTGTCTTATCAACAGTGTTTCCAGCACAAATCCAAAACACAGCCCCATACTAGCTACTATGAAGAAAATTAACTCTATCCCAGCCAAAACCAGAACACTAATTTAAGCTTCTGCTTTGCCTAAAGCAATGAATATCATTACATAGACTGGACAAGAGATCTGCTCAAAGTTAAACAGTGGTTTTGTGACTTTAAGTTACAACTTTCCACAGCTGGGTCCATGCAGGACCTTATTTCATGAACTCAGTAGTAAGACAGTTGCAGATCTCAGAAAGAACCTTTTAAAACGACCCTTAATTAAGATGAAAATAATGATTACCCTAATCAAGAGACTGTGGGCATTTCTCCTAACATAATCATCATCAGCTGCCAGATCAGGATGTACTTTTCTTGAACGTTTCCTCTTGCAGGTTGTTGTTAAGTGAAGACATTACAAGGAGCGTAACATCTCTAAGGAGCACCTCTGCATTGCCTAATTACACATTCTGCAATAGTACACACTAACACAATCTCCTCTCCAGTTGGAGATACACAAGTATAAAGTAAATAAATACCCCTGCCTGAGCAAACTCCACATATCGGGACTGAAATTCCTCATGAGGAAATCAGCAGAGTGACTCCAGATTAGTTCAGGCCCTAGGGGCCAAGGATGAAAACCACACCATAACCTGTAGCCTTTTGAAGTAAACAGGAAACTTTCTGTAGACTTCGGTAGGCTATGATTAAATTGAGAAAACAAGCCTTATTAGGCAGATAACAAATGCAAGTGCTGAACAGGAAGACAGCCTATCAGTCAGAACTGGGCATCTTAGCACGGAGCAGCTGCACGCGCTAACGGCTGCTCAATGTAGCTGTCCAAAGTTTTTCCATGAAATTATATGAAAGGGAGACAGCAGAAGTTAAAGTCTGCTGAGGCAGGAAACAAAAGGGAGCTGCTTTCTGCAGAGAAGAGAAAGGAACATGTCTTGTTGACTTCAGTTGACCACAGACAAAGCAGCTGAGTACCTGCTGGAAGGGTAAGCCTTTAGGAAATGGTCTGCTCTCTTCATACATGCCATTTTATCTTTTGCCTACTGTTTCCATGACCTGGATAAAGATCTGTTTGCCAAGAAACGTCTCTTACCATACTGGTCCAAAGCCAGAGTCAGAGGCCTCTATGGCCACCTGGCAATAAACTCTGCCACAGTTGTATTTCCACTGCTCATCTCCAGCTACGTGTCTCCCGTGGCCAGCGAGCCACTGACTGAAGTCCACTTTCACTTGCTCTTGTGTTGCGCCAGACGGCAGCGGGTACCGCTGCCTGCACTGGGGCAGCAAGAGCAACGTACAGTTAGCGTGACGGAGGTGGGCACAGAGCACACAGGGCACACAGAGCACTTACTACCTCACAGAAACCCAGAGCTCCTCAGGCACCGTTCATCCTGTCCAGGCGAACTGGAGAATATGTTAATGTCCAGGCAGTAAGCAGCCAAACACACACAGGCAAAACTGCTGAAAAAAAGCAGTTGCTTCACTAGGAAGGAAGACTGGTTTGGCATTTTGTACATCTAAACCAAACAGTACAATTGCTTCTACTTCAATTTTGGCAAAGGAAAAAGCCAAGAACTTTATTTTTCTGCTAAACTTACCTTTGTCTGACTACATGTCATCCTACACACTCCTCTCTTTTCTCCTCCTTCTCCTCTTTGACCTCACCTGTACTGGAAGCATTGTCATCAGAGACCTTCCCTCCAGTTATCCGTAGGGTACCAAGTACCCTACAGCCTAGATTTTTCTAAAACGATCATTAACTTAACACACATTATTAATCTTATTATTCCCATGAATTCTCAAATAAGTCTAAAATTTGCAGATTTATATATTAAAAAAAAAAAAAAAGAAACCAAACATATCCAGAACTTTTCATGGTCCAGAGCTGAAAGAGGGTTTGCTCCTGGGATAACACTCCACCCAGGAGGCTGAGAATTAGGGAGAGTCCAGGCGATCACAAGTAATTGTGTTACAGCAATTTAATGAGCTCCCAGTCACCTGCCAATCACAGTAAATTTCGGTATTTATTTTCATACATTATCCCACCTGCTGTGTAAAATACATTCTTTAAAATCACTGTTGGACTTGTTAAGTAGTTAGACGGCTTACAGATAGCTGTTAATACTCTAAGGTTGTTTATTTATAATCAGGACTGTCTTCATTTGATATGCATATATGAAAAGCAATAGCAAACATTGCTAGATGATTCGTGTTGTTTCTCTCTGCTTTGCATTAAGACCTTGGGGAATAAGGTTTCATTCTCCTTTCTGCAAATATGCAAGTAATTGCTTTTTAGTGTCCATGGAAAGTGAATTTAGAGAGGTGGTTTGTACATATCAGTATTTGTGCTGGAAATGATCATGTTCATTCAGGAGCAGCTTGAGAAAGAGATGTGAGTTACCTGAGTCAGCAGCACAGTTTGAACTTTGAATATACCAAATCAGTCTGTAAAGCTAAATATTGGTAAAAATAGTCATTAATTAAGTTCTCATAGCAAGTTCATTTGAGGAAGTGAGAATTTGTTTTTCAATATTCTAAAAACAGAAGAAGTGGCTAAATTAACACACTATTCAGATGCACTTCTCTTCAGATCTAATTGCTGCCCTCTTTCCATGTCTTTTATATGCAGGAGGTTCTAATGACTATGAATAAATAATATGCTCTTGGGGGAATGATTACATGGTTTCAAATTCCACTTCCTTGAGTGCGGGAAGAGGTGGCAGCTTAAACTTTAGGGGCTGTTGTTACTCCAGTCTGTTTGGGACAACACTTTAATGACATTTTCCCATGCACTGGTATCAAAAGCACAGAAATATTTGCTTTTAGATAAGAATTCATGTAAAGTGCAGTGGCATTTCTGAGAGGGGCAAGTCAGATCACATACAATATCACAGTTTCTTGGTCTCAGGGGAGAGATGCGCTATGGTTTGACAAGGGCTATGCAGGAGCTAAGCACAGGTTATATGTGAACCATTTCCATATGTCACCTCTTCTGCTCATCTCACCTGTTTTCTCCAAGTTACATGGCCTGGCAGTTCCTCTGAAGTTCATTTGCCTCGCTGAATACTGAATTCCCTGGACAGTAGTTTGCCCACATATACTAAAAAAAAAACCAGAAAGAAAAAGAACGTAATTCTAGACGGCTATTATTGCTCAGAGAACGTCATTACAATTTTGTCATTAAGAAATTAGTGACCTACATAATTTATACTCAGAAGTGTAAGTGATAATGTAGATGACCTGTCTTCTATTAGATCCCAGCATGGCGGGTTGGCATCTTTTTGACTGTTGCATTAGTATGTGTCAGACTGAGACAGCCATCTGAAATTACTAGCTGTGATTAATATAATTAATTATCTACTATTAGGTGTGCCCATATTTTGGTATGACCCTTTCAGAGGGTGAGATAATTAGACACATTAGCTGAAAGACATCCAGACAGTTTATATCTAAAATGATTAGGAGGTAATAAGACACATTTCTTGCTTTCACATATAATTCTGTATATGAGGTTGTAGAAAAACAATAAAGTTTACAAGTAATAAATCAAGGCAGTGTTAAAGCTGATGATAATTACACTACAAATAGAACTTGGAAAAATGTTCTGGCAAAGAGTGTCATTGCTGAGAAATACAGCTGTGAGGGCCGACCCTATTCACAAACTCAGGGGACAGTTTGATCAAAGCAAGAGATGATCCTTTGGTGGAGATGACACAACATTACACACTGATGCTTTTATTTCTTAAAATGGATTTTTATTTCAAAAGTGAATAAATGACTTTAAAAGGTTATCCTAACCCAAATCAAGACGATACCTTTTCTTTGTGATCACTCTCTTTGTGACACAAAAAGGGAACAAAAAGTGAGTTTGCTCAAATAAAATACTGTCAATTCCAAACTCGAATATTTTTCAATTTTTTTTCTTTCTCGAGAAGAAAAAAATCTAACCTAAAATTACTTTCCCCCTTTTTTTTCACGGATGTTCAGGTGAACAACAAAAGTTCTTTGCTCCGCTTTAGTCATGACCCCAACAGAAATGGTTTACACTTTGACACAGTGTAAGCTACATTTTATATTCCAACAAGATGCATTTCAGACAGAACAATGATTTCTCCATCGTATTATAAATGTCACCAGTCTCTGCTGTGCTGCTCTGAAAAGGCATATGGTAACCCCTCTGTGAAAAAGAGGAGGCATGATATAAAGAGATCACTAGATAAACACAAGCAAGAGATGCACAAAGGTTATGCTGTCCCTATGAACAATGTAGCAATGGCAATGTACTTATATTAATAATTATATGATGACAGAATTAGGTGAAAACACACATAGTTACAGTCACACCATGAAATGATGAAGCAATATCTTACTTCATGCTGTCCCAGCTGACATGCCCACACTATTCAGTACCATAGGGCAAGGCACTGGCTCAGGCCTGAAATCTATTTACAACACACATGTGACTACCCATGACTACTCTGATGCTTTTTAGCTGGTCTCAACAAAATAATAAAGTAGGCGTGAGCCTGTATGCATATGTATAACACAATGTAGGCTTAAAAGAATGATATCATACAACGCAAGAACAACAGAGGTTATTCTTTGGCAAGATACGACTAGCAAGACAAGAGTATTTCTTATAGATTGGAAAATTAAGAATATGAGTATTACCTCTAAAGGACTTTATAACTTTCTCCTACAAACCCCTTTTGTGCCCAGCCCATCTCTGTGCATCTCAGGATAGTTGGCAAAATCCCCTCTGAGGATTATTGGGCTGGCACATGGACACACAAGAACTCTGCAACATGTTAAAGCCTTAATTAAAGATATATCAGTATGCAGGTATATGGACATTCGTCATACGTAACAAGTTGTTGTATGTCTTCACTTGTTTTTTTTTATGACTCTGCCCAAGCCCACAGAAGACATGAATGTAGCAACAGACTGAGCTCAAGAAAGGGTGTGTAGGATGAACTTGCAAAGTCCTTTAAAAAGTAGTGGACCCTTTTCCCCCCGGCCCAACACATAACAACTAAATATTCTCAACTTGTTAGTATTACCTTGACAATGAATAGCATCTACTGTTGCTGTTTTGTACAAAACTGTTCTCCTAAACCTTTGTTGTGTTTTGCCACTGCTGCTTGCCACTGTTAAGGCAGAAAACGAGGAAAGATTTTTGTGAGGTTTATAAAGTTCTAGTGAGGGTGGGCCCTGCTATCACCGAGGTAAGAGCCATCCCTGCATGTGACAACATGCTGAGGTTAATAATTCTGGCTTTTGGTGGCTTACTTGCATGCTAAGGACATTACATCACTGAACAATTGTGATCATCACTGAAAGTATGAGACAGGCTGCCATTTGTCTAGGCTGTCTGGGTTCAGATTATCTAGCAGAGTATCCCGTCTCCAACAAGGATCAGCAAGTGGATACAAAGGAAGGACCATAAGAAAAAGGCAGGCAAGCAGTGATGCCTCTCCAGGGTGTTCTGGCCACCTCCAAATCACTAATGACTCACAGACTTCTTGGAGAGCTGTCTTTGCTTTTAACAGGCTCCAGCAGATCTGGACTCCGTGAAATTGCCCAGTCACTGCATGTAAACCTTTAGCACCCGCAGCATCCTGAGACAGGATGTTCTGCAGCCCTGCCACACACTGATGGACCCTTTGCCACCCCTTACCAAGGGGCTTGCTGTCACAGTCCAAGCATCTTCCTCCCCATTGCCATCTAGCAGCTCAGACTTCAAATAAACTGTGACTCTAAAGAAAGGAAAACAAATTCCAGATGACCAATAACCTGTCTTTTGAAAACCAGAGGGCCCAGAATTTTTTTCTGTCTCTGTCTACACGCAATCCACATTCATCACCAGTTTACCCACACATCTCTTCTGGCTCTGAGACAATTGACTTTTTGTTTCCCAAGGACAACGGACCTATTTTCTAAAGCAGGCTGCCAAAACCTGTCGACTCATTTGTCCCTCTGCCAAGCCTCACAAGCAGTAGGTTCCTTCTTACTCCAGCAGAAAGGCACAAGTCCGTCTTTCCTGCACTCCCACACTGACCAGAAGTGGAGAGGAAGGTTCAAGACACCAAGCAGCACTTGTTCAGTCAAAATTGGGACCACAGTTACTTACCAGTGGGACTTGTTAGCTGCTCCCAGAAGTCTCTTTATGCAGACAGCTGCCTCTTCTTCTTATGCCTGAAACCAAATCTGTTTGGTTTTTTTTCCAGAACAGTTAAGACCTCCACCACAGATTAAATGCCAGCAGAAAGACTCATTTCAGAGATGTTTTTCCACCATTTTCTACTTCTAGAAGTAGCATGATACAAATCTACTTCTAGATTTGTAGCATGATAATTTTTTAAGTACAAATTATTTTCTTCCTCCTTTGGTAAAAAGTAAACTGCAAACTTCCTGTGAATGAAAAACAATGTCGTGAATAAAAATAATTATAACAGATGACTCATGAGTCTACACTGGTTTTTACATCAGCTAATAAATTTGGTCAGGATGGATGGAAAAAAGTGCATTGAAGTTTCACTACAACATGCATCTTCCAAGCCCTCATTACCAATCCCTTTTCAAATGAAGTATTTTTCGTCATAGATAACCCAGTGACATCTTGCATTTGCAATTTTTTTTAATTAAAAAGTGAAGGAAAAAAGGAATGAACACTCAAAGCGACACTTCTCCAGAACAAAGGGCTCTCCAAAATGCAAACAATTAGAGCAGTCTTCTAAGCTACATACTCACTCACATGATGGAAAAAAAACTGTGAAGGAGGAATTACTGTACCAAGAGAAGACCTTGCCAGCTTTTACTTATTCACTGCTTCTCCCTTACAGTCCTCTGCTGAAACTCTTGTAATTCATCAGCTTTTTAACTTTTTCCCATAGGATCTTAAACTTTGCCAGATTGGACCAAAATGGCCCATTAATATGGTAAGCTATTGCCTACATTATTCTGCTAAGGGCTGCCAGTACTGACTATGTGAGGTGAATATTGAGTGGATGGGAGTGAATTAAAAGTTGGCTAGAATGCTGGAGTATGACCTATTTTCTCTTTTAAGGACATTTAAGGACATTTCCTCCCATTCTCCTATAGTTGGGAATGGGAAGAAAGAAAGGACTCCTTCCTTTGAAACAGACACATTTCCCTTCATGGTCTTTCCTGGATCTGTTTCTTTTTTTACCTACTTTTCTGGTTTACATTATAAAATTATTTGCATTCTAATCAACCCAGAGAGAAGGGGACCTCCCATCTTTAACAGGTCACTGAGAAGAAAGTCAAAGAACAGGTGGGAAACAAACATAAAGAAGTTAGATGATGTACTCAGGTCCGTCTCAGTAACAGATTCAAGAACATTTAATGAGAACCAAATTCTGAACTTCCTGTGTTGGAGAACCAACAGATTTGATAGGATATCTAAAGAGCAGCTGCTTTATCTCAAGCAAATGAAGCAGCACGATGGAGTCAGTACTTTATTCAGCTAACACAGCTCCCAAAGAGTGATCAAGGAGCCATGTAGAAATGGCTGAAAGGAAACACAGCTTATCACAGGGCAACACTAACCAAGGAAAACTGAGCTTTCAACCTTCATGGAGCTTGTATGTTTACTGTTCTCCTGAGCATAGATTACTGAGCCAGACTCACACTGCTGTTGCCATCACCCGTCTCCTGAATACAGCTTGGTGCTTGCAGCATTCCTAGACTGAAGCCCCTCCTTCACAAAGAGGATTCATGGCTACATTTCCCACGTATTTAACCACCATAGGTGGTTTAGGGATATATCAAGTGGCTAACAATACTGCCATGCCTCAGTTGAAGCTGGGTCACTGGCTAGACCACCAGAGGTGGATTACGCAGCTGAGTGGGTGTTAGGGTCTTGTCCCTCTTTCATGGACTGTTTATCCACTTCACACTGGACAGCTGTTGGCAGTCTCCCCACCACCACTATTCCACAGCCTGCTGATCGAAGTATTTGCTCAGGATCTGAATCCCTAGAAACCTCCCAATGAGATCACTTGAGCCTTTCTTAGGAGTTAGGATTGCAGTGAGTCCTCAGCTCACCTCGGCACTGAACACAGAGTGTACTGAACACCAGCTCTCTGTGTTTTTCCAGAAGTCAAGCAGTGAGTGTCTTACTGCACTGCATTTCTGAGAGCTTGTCTATGGTGAGTCGACAGGGTGAGAAGGGATTACCTGGAAGAGAGCAGTAACGCATTGCTAGGGACACAAGAACCATGGCTGCCACCTTGTTTCTGAGCCGTGACAGCAGAGATGTCTGGCTCTGTGCCTATAGGACTGTTCATCCAACAGGTAAGGCTATCCCGGGGATCTCTGCATGAATATACCACCTATTATAAATATATGCATAGTGTTGCCTGCATTCAGCCTGGAGCCACTCTTCCCTGTCTCTGTCATACCTTAATATTCCTAACACAGTTGTCAGTGGGGACCTCCTAGAGAGTGGTTGAAAGATTTCTCCCTGCTTCTGTCTATATTTGTGGGTAGAAAAGACAGGTCTACAGGAGAGAATTGTAAAATTGTTACTGGAAAATTGTCCATCTTGGTGTCTGTAGCACCTCCGAAGTTCCCAGACGTGACAGAAAGAATTAGGCCTGGAAGGTGGAAGGATGGAGCCAGACTCAGACTTGGGAGTTCAGCAGAACTTGCAGGGTTGAGCTAGATGGGCCTCAGGAGATGAGGCTGGAAGATTTATAGTCGGGATAGTTGTCAGCTCTGGGCATCAGGCCAACCTCATTATCTTAGACACAGCCAAAGAAGATGAACTCACAGAGTACAAACCTTGCACTGCAAACCACTTATACAGCTCTACTCTACTAGTTATATTAGTACTGGTTTCCCTTTCCCTTCCAACCTAAGCAATCACTGCTTCTGTCTCACATGTCACATGGAGTTCATACTCCTCCTCACCTCCCGCACAAGCCCTGCTATTTAGTGACCTGATCTCTGTTAACAGCCGCTGTGCCCATGCCAGCAAGACAGGCATTTCAGTTTGGTGGTGGATGAAGTGATTCATGTATGCAACTTATAAAGGGCTCTGGAATGAAAGACAAGACACTGTCATCAACTATTGAGGCCTATCGTGGAACTTTTTTCCAGGTTCCATAAATAACTTGTCTAATAAAGGGCTTGAAAAAATTAATCAGCTTAATAAGTAAGTCCAGATTGAGGGACGTGCACCAGTTCAGCCCACTTCTGCTAACAAAGCTCTGGATCAGCACATGGGAAAAGCCTCAGAAAATGTCCCTTCTCCCACTAGCTGCTATCCTAGCTTAAGAGAATACGCTTTTTTCAACTGCCTGCTACATCCCTTTCTCTCCTCCCTGAATAAACCTGTTCAACTTTCAAGTCACAACATGACCAAACCAAGAAAATGCTTTCTTTGCTTACCCCACAACCTCATGAAGTAGAGCCCACATACAAGAGAAACACATGAGCACATAAACATCTTTAAGAACATACATGCATATATTTTTTTAAACAAAGGCTCATAAGGGATCATGCACATGGTTAATTTTTTTTATGAACTGGGCTCAGTAACATGAAGATTAAGTCATGGATTAGGATTCAGAAATCACCAAATTCTTGTTTTTATTTGAATTACTGGCATAGGCATCTGAAATAATAACTTTTGTCAGAGCCCCACAAAGACATTATCATATTAGTGGCTGGGCAAGAAAAATATAAAATTTTCAAAGGAAAAACAAATTTTACATGAAGTGCCTTCATCAGAGTTCATCTACCTCTTAATCACATAGTATTCATATTTCTTGGGTTCTCTGGCATCCCACTTCAGGTGTTTGCTTTGGGTAGGATGACATTGCTTCAGATCTCTACCATGTGAACTCTGTCAGTCCAACAGCAGATTGTGCATAGCTGTCATTAGTTAAAAGCAAATGCAGCATGATCACTCTTCTAAATGCTTTTATCTAGGGATCAGGGCTAAGTTAGAAGATGGCAGATGGTTTGTAATAAAAGTGGAGTGCTCTGTCTCCATAAGGTAGAGCTCTAGACTGTCTACTTATTCATTACAAATAAACATTGAAAATTATTTGAGGTAGTGATTATAACCTTCCTGGTACTTAAAATGGGCACTCAGGATTTTTTTATGGCTTGAGGAAAGAAAATCTTACTCCATTGACGTCTTTAGAAAATCAAGGACTTCTGCCACTCTCCCAAGGACACACAAGCACACGTACACAGACTACCATTAAAGTATCTCAGTTTTGTTTTGTAATAAATAGAGTTGAGAGTAGGAACCACTTTTATTTCAGACAGAGGTATTCACTAAATAAGGCTGAGGAGCATTGATCTGAGCTACTTAGTTAATCAATACTTCTTCTGCATGCTTATCGGGAAACTTGTGATCCGCCCAACTTCAGTTTCATATCACCAATTAAAATAAGAAAAGTTAAGCTTGGGTTTATTTTTATAAGCAACCTGATCAAGCAAAAAAAATTTCTTGCCTCTTTTTTTAGTTCTTACAAAGTTCATAAAGCCATCATGTAAGTAGCAGAGTTCATATTTGCTTCTGAGGGCTTCATCTCTTTCTGATGGCTCAGTAAAACACCACGTTTGTAATAAGAACCCTTCAAGGAAATTGGGATGTAATACAAACAAGACATTAATTACTTTTAGACACTGATAGCACATTCCTGTATATTGTGCAAAACTGTGAAGTCTGTTGTGCTGGGTTTTGGTGTGTTCCCACTAAACACTACCTGATCAGGAAGTAGAGGAGGCCTTCAGGTTATGAGCCACAGCTTATTATCAAGAAGCTTTGCACAGCTCAGAAACTTGGAATAATTCAACACATCTTTCTGAAGACTTAAATCTTGATTGCTGCCCAAAGAAACATTGTAAGGCCATTGAAAACAGAACAGCCTGGGTATGGATGCTGTACCTGTATCCTTGCTCTAGTAAAGGAGTTTTTGCCACTTTGTCAATGATGTCAGACCCAACAGTCTTCTTTCTCTAACACTGAATAATTACGAACGTTCAATTTGGAAGAAAGTAAAGATATTGCATTTTGACAAGGGATCTCTGAATTAGAAGTTTGGATTCAGCTGTCATGGGGATGTCCTGCAGCAAGGAGCTTACCTTATATTTCCAGTCTTGGCATGACCCAAAACAATTGTTTGTATTTTCCACTTCATGGTATAGATATCACTCTAGCCTGCTGCACTGTCATATAATCCAGCCACTGCATTACTTTTGTTATTTCGCTGTGTCCTGGTACCATTCTTGTCCACTATGGTTGCATAGCAAGCCAGACCAACAGTGGAAATTGGAGTAACTAAAGGATGGGTGTTGGGAGGGTGAGGAGGGTGTGAGTCCTTCATCTTCACTTACGTCAGTAAACTGCAGATGAAGCTGGTGAATGCACAGTAATGCACCATCCTTGGCCAAATCCAACCAATAGGACAAAATAAAGCATACAGATTCCCTTTACTTTTCAAAGATATCATTGAATTTTAAGCCTTTAAATTTTCCAGTTTTCATAAAATTGACTACTTCAAATCTGTGTTGGAAGATTATGTCTTTAAGTTGCTGTAGATGGTAATGTCTTTGATCTGGAAGACCCAGGTAGAAGAAGCCATTTACCTTTTTTTTAAGCATCTTTATTTAAACCACTTCGGCATAAATTCCTTGTTCATTTCAAGTTAATACTGAAATAAGCTTTAAAAGAAAAAAAGCTCAGGATGAAATTTGGAAAAAAAAATCAAACTGGACAGTCAGAGAACATCACAGTGATGTTACCTTTATAAAATTCAGATAAACTTTAAGGAAGACTAATAAAGACTAATGCATGCTTAGCAAAAAAATTGAGACAGGTGTTTCTGAAAAAGAAGAAAGTAATGGGTTTCAAATTATGTCTAATTATTATTAAAATAATCCATCCTTGTTTGAGTGGGAAGACGAGAATGTTAATATTTTATGACTTAACTTTCTAAAAGAAATTAAATATTCTGACTACTTTAGTACTTAAAATAAAAACTGTCTTTGCTCAAATATTTTCTGCTTTTCAGGGGATAGAGAGCACCCACCATTCCTATGTCTCACTGTAAGTTTCATCACAAGCTATATTTGAGCGATATTATTACAAAATGTATAATTTACCTTCAGAAAAACAGAAAGTAATCTGAATCATAATAAAAAGGAAACAAAACAAAAATATTGCAACTATAGACTGAACATGGAGACACAGCCATTGTCCAGTTCCTCTTATGTATTGCCCAGGTGGCCAAGAAGGTCAACAGCGTCCTGGCCTGTATCAGCAATCGTGTGGCCAGCAGGAGTAGGGAAGTGATCGTGCCCCTGTACTCGGCATTGGTGAGGTCGCACCTTGAATACTGTGTTCAGTTTTGGCCCCTCACTACAAGAAGGACGTTGAGGTGCTGGAGCGTGTCCAGAGAAGGGCAACGAAGCTGGTGAGGGGTCTGGAGCACAAGTCTTATGAGGAACGGCTGAGGGAACTGGGGTTGTTCAGTCTGGAGAAGAGGAGGCTGAGGGGAGACCTTATGGCTCTCTACAACTACCTGAAAGGGGTTTGTGGCGACGAGGGTGTTGGTCTCTTTTCCCAAGTAACTAGTGATAGGACAAGAGGAAATGGTCTCAAGTTGCGCCAGGGGAGGTTTAGATTGGATATTAGGAAAAATTTCTTTACAGAGAGAGTGGTCAGGCATTGGAACAGGCTGCCCAGGGAGGTGGTGGAGTTGCCATCCCTGGAAGTGTTCAAAAAACATGTGGACATGGAATTTCAGGACATGGTTCAGTGGACATGGTGGTATTGGGTTGATGATTGGACTTGATGATCTTAAAGGTCAGGTCTTTTCCAACCTTAACGATTCTGTGTGTGATTCTGTGTGATATATACTTTCCAAAACCCAGAAGGATTCCCCAAATGTTTATTTAAGCAATGTCTAATT
Organism: Phaethon lepturus; assembly: GCF_000687285.1. Taxonomy (NCBI): domain Eukaryota; kingdom Metazoa; phylum Chordata; class Aves; order Phaethontiformes; family Phaethontidae; genus Phaethon; species Phaethon lepturus. Next base: position 23,732 of record NW_010545608.1, read on the forward strand.
CTACTAAATATCTAGGATCATTTTTGTTGAAGTTCAAAGGAAAGTGGAAGGCCCATTCCACAGGACGTTGAATGATTCAGACATTTATTTTTCTTCTGAGGCAGAACTCAAAGCTAACTAATTCACTCTTAAACTTCTTCTAAATGTTCTATTTAGAACCTATAAAAAGGCTTTCTTACAAAAAAATCAAAATACTTTAATAATTTTTTCTTCTCTTTTAATTAACTGTGTATACATATTTGAAATCGGTTCTTTTTAGGTGAAAAAATCAAAAACTATTTTACTCTGAAAGCATCAGGACAGAACATTCAAAATTACGAAAACGCATTCATCTCATTCATCTAGGAGGCAGGGACTTACTCCACAAAAATGTATTTCTCCAAAATACTTCAATACAGAGTCATTTTCTAATGGTAAATTGCTTCTGTTGATGATATCCAAACTGGCTGAAGTTCCTATCTGTGATGAACTGTTTGCTCAGTTTGCTTATCTCCTTTGTACTTGCATTCCTCTTTGCAATACACTGCTTGTCAGAATGATTCAGAAAGTGTCTCCTTCCCACATCATGCTTAAAAGCCCAGCATTAAAATCCCCATGAAAACCCAAATGATATTAATCTCTTGCTTCTGATCTGAATCCTAAAAGATGAAATGAGGAAAGAGGTAATTTACCCATCGTCTTACTTCAAAGTAGGGTTAATTATATGTAATTATATATAAATCAGGAGACATTTGTCATTTTTTCCCCTAAAAACATCCAGTGCTTGAGACACCAGAATTCTTTAGACAACTTCTCTTCTACTTTGTGATTCACTTACTGCACCATTATAAAGTTTCAAATAGTGTCTAATCTTAAATAGTGGAAATTTCCCTTGTTTGGAGTTTAAATCCAATAGGTCTTCTGTTGATCCCGATCATGTCAGCAAAGAGATTGTTACCTATTCTTCATGGTGGCCTTTTATACATGTGAAAACTTTTGGAATGTGTCCAGCCAGTCTTCCCCTTTCAAGACCAAGGAGCTGTTATTCATTCAAGTACTCCTTGTAAGACACAGTTTTTCAATGTCTGATCATCATACCTAGGTTGTCATCATCTAGTTCAAGTTTGTCTACTTCTTTCTTGAGTTATGATGCTGAAACCTGGACCTTGAACTTCAGAATATGTGTCCCAGGTAATTTATTTAAAGTGTTTAACATAGTAATAGTACAATAATTCTTTGTTAGTTTTTTCGGTTGCTGGGGGCTTGGAGGGGTTATCTTCTTGTAACAGCATGATGTTGTTGGATCTTATTAATGCTATCTAATTAATTACTAAAGAAAAGCAAGTGTTTTTTCCCTGTACCCAAATTAGCTGAATTCCTCTGAAGTTTTTAAATTGCTCTGAGAAAGACGTGTGCTTCAAAATCACATCACATGATCTGATATGACACAACATCTAAAATTGAATCTCTCTTCCTATAGCATTCTCATTTATGCTCCTCCAAATGCATTTGTATTTGCAGGTTTTCCACTTTAGGAGAAAAATATAATACATCAAGAAAGAAACTGCGCTAAAATCTTATTAGAAATGCCCAAAGCTGTAAATAGATCTGGGAACGAAGCATGCACGGGAAGCACAGACAAGAAGTAATTATACCAAACACTTTCAATAAAGAATGGACTTATTTGTGTGTGGGGGAAAAAAAAAAAAGCTGCAAGCTCCATTAGGTTGCTATTAGAAACCTCACTCCTTATCTAAAATATAAAAGTGTTAAAATTTCATAATAATGTATAAAAGCTATTACTTTCTATTCAAACAGAAGTATTTATAGAGATCTGAATACTGAGAAATTTTTGTTGTGAAGCAAATAATGCTGACAATGGCATTTTCTCCAAAGTTTCTGAAATGAGCTTTTGACAAATTATGAAGATAATTGTTTCCTGCATAGGAGAGTCTTGAATACTGGAGAGTCTTTAAACACGTTGTGGTGTCTGATGGTAGGGATGGTAACACCCATTTGTGCTTAGGAAATCAGACCTTCCGGGCATTTCAGCAGCTGCGGTGATTAACCACCGGAACAACCTGGAAAGCACCGCAGAGGTTTCTCCACCACTAAGCAATGTTCATATGAGATTCAGTTTTGTATTTCCCATGAAAATTATGATTGTCTTGGGAAAAAAAAAAAAAATTGACGGCAGTGGCGTGCTGGAGCCATGCTGAGGTTATTGCAGTCTCCTTTCTGGCCTTTTGATCTACCACTGGAGAAGTCCCACTCTTTGTAAGAGCTACTTTGAGGAGTTGTGGTCAGAATCCAGTGATCAGCTTAGCCTACAAATACGTCACCTTCAGTGAAAAGGCAGTGTTAGCTAAAAGAAAGGGAAGAGGCTCTATTTCTCAGCTCAGCCTGGATTTCCCCCTCCCCTTTTTCCTGCCTTTTTGAAGCCCGTGGTTAACGCAGGAGAGGCGGGCGGGCGGGCTGGCTCTGTGCAGGGTCAGGGACTTTGGTGTCTTGGTGGGACATCACTGTGCTAATGTAGCACAGGCATGGACACAGCCCTGCGTTAACCTGGCTGTCAACATCATAGATTACAGGAGCTGTAATTACACTCAGACAACACCAACACTGAAATTCCCACAGCAGCTGTCTTATAAAACCCTGCCTGTAACATAGGCACTAGCTAAATCTCTGCAGCTTTTGAGATAGCAATAGAGCATAACAAATACTTCAGCCCCGAACTTGGTAAACTCCCCACCATCACCTCCCCAGGATAAATGAGGAGTGTTTGAGAGAGGCTGCTGCTTTGCTTTTCTATTTCTGCTGCGGTTTGGAATGCTATGGTTCACTTCATAAGCGCATAAATAGAATGCAAGAGGAAAACATGGCTGCTAAATGAGCAGAGCCGCCCCGCTCTCCTTGGGCAGCCACGGCCCTTGTCTCACCGGGGACAGCATCACCATCTGCTCAGCGGTGCCAGGTCTCTCCCTAACTCATTCATGCACAAAAGAACATTAAGGCTACTGAGACCTATGTGTAAAAGGCTGCGAAAAACCAGAAGGGAACCTGCCCCACGCAACCCTAAATCAACCCCCACCCCGCCGGCACATGCATTGTAATGGACTCCCCAACGCAGGGGCTGGAGCGGTTTGTTGTCACCATGCCCTCCTTGGATGGAGGATGGGGAGAAGCGATTGCACGTTTGTAGACAAGGGAAGGGTGGTGAGGAAGCCAAAAACTGCCCCAGGGCGCTGGGTTTGTCCTCCATGCCTTTACAGCGGCGTAGGAGGGGTAAGTGTTTCCCCTAGACGATGCTTTGGGAGGCAGTGGAGCATTTCAGTGCCTGAAAACACAGAGCTGCATTTTGTGTCAGTGGGGACGAGCTGCTGAGAGACAGCGGCAAAGGCACAAGCTCTGAAAATGCATCAGCCATGTCACTCTGGGTATCCCCAAATCAGCCTGTGTTTCTTTACCTGTAATTCTCAGTGCTTTCTCACTGTCAGATAGAGAGAATAGCGTCTTAGTGTCTCAGAAAGGTTTACGAAGACTAAGTCATTAATATTTGTGAAATGCTCATTTAATCTAGACAAAGAGCTACAGAAATATCCTGAAGAAACCTAAATAAGGCAGGTTTTAACCAGTGTTTGTTCCACAAGGCTGACACCAGACACTTAAGAATATGACCGATGCAGAATATTAAATAACCTCTATGTTAATAAAAACATATGAGGTACTACAGTAACGCAGCCATAGTGGACCCGAACACAGACCAGCCCAATTCTACACAGGTGTATTGATGATGTCAATTTATGTCAATGACAAACAGAATAACTTTTTTCACTGGTTTCTGGCTGAGAGACGAGTTTTACATTGGGGGAGAAATTAATACGTACAAAACCGCTGACTACGTACGGTTCGAGCTAGCCTCTCTGAAAGCAAATCCGTAAGGATTTGTCGGCTTGCAGGCAGAAGCTGCTACTGCCTCTGCTGCTCTTCAGGCTTTTGCTATGCAGTGGGACATGATTAAACAAAGTTTCAGAGCTCTGAGTAAGGAATCATCACCCAGTTCTTCAGCAG
>NW_010545608.1:27812-31233 GCF_000687285.1 Phaethon lepturus
TCTGTTAACTCTCAAAGGTCTCTGAGTATGTGAAGACTATATAGAGTCCCTGCTGGGGAGGTGAGCATTTGTACCCTGGACATACTCAGATGAGCAGCACAGGGCAGGGTGTGAGTGACTCACAGATCCTGAGCATCCTGCCCACCCCACAGTGGCATTACCATCCCTGTCAGCCTCTTTGCAGCCACATGGGGAAGAGAACTTTCAAGAATGTCAATTCACCACTGCAGTTGCAGGGACAACCTTTTGTTCTGAAAACACAATAATCTGGTGTGTCAGACATGAGATTTTTCCTTGGAATTCCCAGTTCAAGGAAATTCTGAATATTCCTGTCCACTCCAGCCTAATTCAGACAGAATACATTTCTTAGGTGAAATTTCCCAAGGATTGGGAATGCTGCTTGTCCACCATTTCTACCAGACAGCACTAGGGAAATCTAAAAAAAAAAAGAAAAAAAAAAAAAAAAGAAAAAAAAAAAAGAAGGAAAAAAGATAATCTTCTTCTTTTGCAGCAGCACAGCAGGGAATCCCAAGGGAATCACATCACTCTCATTCTACTACTTGATGAAAAAGATCATCACAGGGGTTCAAAACATCAGTGGAAGACAGAGATTTGCAGCAATTCCATCTCCCTTAACCCTCTTGAAAGAATCAAGAAAGCTGGGGGGCCATGGGCATGGGAGATGCATGTGCACAGATTGTGCTTCACAGAAGCCATAAGTGAAGGAATAAAAACACATATATGTGTGTCGTGGTTTAGCCCCAGCCAGCAACTAAGCACCACGCAGCCGCTCGCTCACGTCCCAGCCAAAGTGGGACAGGGGAGAGAATTGGACAAAAAACTCATAGGTTGAGATAAAAACAGTTTAATAGGACAGCAGCAGAAGAAGAAACAATGAGAACAATAATAATAATAATAATAATAGTAATGATGATGATGATGATGATGATGATGATGATGATGATGATGATGATGATGAAAAACAAATATACAAAAAAAAATTATGCACAACGCAGCAATTGCTCACCACCCGGTGATCAATCGCCCATCCCCGAGCGGTGATTCCTGCCCCCCGGCCAACTCCAGTTTATATACTGAGCGTGGCGTTATATAAAGGGAATATCTCTTTGGCAAGTCTGGGTCAGCTGTCCTGGCTGTGCCCCCTCCCAGCTTCTTGTGCACCTCCCCGCTGGCAGAGCGTGGGGAGCTGAAAAGTACTTGACTGAGTATAAGCACCACAACTACTTAGCAACAACCAAAAACATCAGTGTGTTATCAACATTAATCTCATACTAAATCCAAAACTATACCAGCCATCAGGAAGAAAAATCAACTCTACCCAGCCAAAACCAGGACAATGCGTCACCACTGGATAGAGACTTTGGGCAGCAAGACATTTGTGAAGAAGCAAGGAAGAGGCAAGACAGAATGTCCCTGTCCTCCAGCTGTTACAGGGACAAGAGTGTCAAATTGATCAGACATGAAGTGTAAGTGGCATCTCTGGTTTTAATTTTCTAACATCAGGTCCAGAAGTATAATCCAGGTGGACTCACAATTTGCTTCCCATTCCCACAGACTGTGGAGGGTGCTTTCAAAGATGCCAGCCATCCTGGACATTTTACTGTAAAATGCTGTGCGTTAGTAGCTGTCAGAGCTGGAATATTAACTGGAATTCATTAATTTTTCAGGTCTGCCTATGGCTGTTAATATTCATCCTCTAGAAAGCAAATGGCTTGTTACTTTATCAAACTGTTATGGCTCCAGACAGCTTATATGTATATCCAAAATATATCCAAACAATGGGCCAGATATCATGCAACAAGGTGCAAGTATAATCTACTTGCATTCCAGTAAATTCTACTAAACTAGATGAAAAAAAAGTGTTGAAAAATCTCATGCCTGAGACTAAATGGTGTATGTTTATTAATTAATATGAAATATGAGTAGCAATTACATAGAATGTAGAATCTTTTTCTGGTTTATGTCTTAATTAGCACAATAAAATGTTAACTGTGAAAGAAATTTACCTTCCAGTCTTATTACACTGGAATTTTCCACTGCCGTGATGAACACTGAGAAAGAAAAAGCTATGTTGCAACACTGCAATGATCTATGTCTTAAATAATTCAAAAGGGAATTTCACTGTATGCCTGCAACTCTGATTACAGTGAAAGACAGTGACACTAGACTGCCCACTGATTTAAAAGCATCTGCAGGCATCTTATTGATAATTAGGCACCTGAAAAAAACAGTGCAGGAAAACTTGTAAGTGTTCCTCAAATATCATAAAAAAATGCTGAGGCTGTAGAGTGATAAATTACCAGACCTGTAATTCAATCTCAGCTTTCTAATGATCTCATCGATCAATCAGGCTTCATGGCTGCCATTCGCGATATCATCTGAGCCCCCTCTATTGAGTTATGGCTTTGTTATAAATCCCACATTATCCATTATACTTACATTGAATATACACTACCTTATTACAGTAGCACTCAACAGCACTGCCAGACTTGAGGGGTTATCAGTTTTCCCATTAGAAATTCTAGTTTTCAAAAGATTACAGATCAGCTAGGAGAATATACTCCGAGTTTAGCTTCTCCACATGATCTCGGGAAGGGGAGGATGGGATTGTGATTAGGCTGCCAGCCTTGGCCTGGCAAAGAGCTTCTGCAAATCCTTCCTGCACACAGGTCATACAGACAACCTTGCCCAAGTCACCTGGAGAGCTGAAGTGCTTAAGGGTATGGCTGTATCATCTGGTAGACTACAGGGAAGAGGGACCCGACCCTGCTCCTGGCACTGGCTAGTGCAGGACTGAGTGAATTACTCCGGGTGAGACCCTGCTAATCAAATGGGGAAAGGGTCCAGCTGAGGCAACCCAGCTGCAGCAGCAGTTTCACTGTGCCTGACTCTCTTTATTTATGTGGGGAAGATGGGGGGTGATGATCCTGTTTGTTTATTTCTTCTTTGGGAAAAAAGTATGTTGATATTAACAGTCCTTTTATAGAGGATGAGCTACTAAAACATTGTGGTATTCACAGCGTACCTGCGCTACGTGCATGCATTTCACCACTCTGCTGAATTTGACATCCAGGTGAGATGCAATTCGCTTCGAAAGAAAAAAAAATGGTTCTTGGTGCTTTGGGGTTCACCTACGCAATGCCAAAAGATGGGTCTGTGTACTCCAAATGGGCCTAAAATGGGGCACAGATAAGCAGGGCCCTCCATGTCTGAGGGACAGCTGGAGAGCTGGCCAGGGAAGGGACTCGTGAAACTCATTGCTGCCTGCTTGCACGAAGGCAGATGTGAACCAGCTCCGAAAAGCTCAGCTTCTTGCCAACATGGAGGACAGCAGGTGGGTGAGCTCTTGACTCCCCAGGTATCCATGGTGTTAAATCACAGAATCACAGAATCACAGAAC
>NW_010545609.1:0-7694 GCF_000687285.1 Phaethon lepturus
TTAGTGATTCTGTGATTCTGTGATTCTCTGTCAGGTCCCATTCAGACTTAGGAGTCCTTTGGCTTCCGTCCTGTGAGAAGTTTAATGTGGCTTGAAGGTTGCTATGGGTATCAAACACAAAAACACTGGTTAGATACTAGACTTCAGTTCATGACCTCAAGTCCACTGTTCAGAGTCAAAGTAAGAAAGGTCTTTTTGCATCAGATGATTCTGATTCTTTGAATACTGATTCAGATCAGTATTCAAAGACTGTCACTACCATTACAGCAAATATCTCAGGAATTAAGTATCTTTCCGAAATAATTTCAATCAGCTTATCTTGTTTTTCCTTGTAATGTGTTACAAGAGGCCTAATAAAAATTGTATTAAACTACTGAGTATCATCTTTGTCATACTCGTCTTAATATTCATTAATTTATGATGATTTTCATTCAGTGATATCAGGAGTAATCTTCTTGATCCAGCCCTGCTAAATCAAGATAATCGCAATTCCCTTTGAAAAACATGACAGCAGCCCTGCATAAGCATACAGTCTTTTTCTCCCTTCGTCTCACATACGAGCCATAAAGGGACAGAAAAAAGCATTTTCATTTTAGCAGTTGTTTACTCCATGCATTTGCAAGTCTGTAGAGGCCATGGACCGGTGCAAAGCAAAATTACATTTTCCTTAAGGAAGAGCAACTTTTTCTGATTGAAATGTTTTTCTTTTTCCCTGCAGTTATATATTATTGACCATCCTCTGTTTGTTGTAAAACTTTGATTTGTGGCACAGTTGAGTGGAACTTTTCCCACATGACTGCATATTGCTGGAAAAGAGACCTCAAAAGAACTTTTTTACCTTTTTCTTTACCAGTGGTCAGTCTGCTCATGATTATTCTCTGAAGATCAAATATATGTTATATTGAGATATTGGAGTTCAGAGATCAGGGAGGAGGTAGGCTGATGGACAGGAGTTTTGCTTGGTAGTCACAGAAGAAATAATTGGAAGATCTTAAACAGAATATTATAGAAAGCTTGGTAGTAATATTTACAGGAGAAGAATTGTGACTTGTTTGTCTCCAAAGTACGTAATGCTTGTTTCTTTCAGAAATAGATGTAACTAGGAAGAGGCCTCCTGCATTGCTTCTTTTCTTGTCACAGGCGACTACATTAAAAATGCGTCTTTATAAAAGTAGTAAGATTATCTCAAAATAACCTTCTAATTTCCAAACTACATTTTCTCCTAGTTACTTTATATCCATTCATCAATACTTTTAATAATTGATGAGTCTACCTATCCACTACAAAAATGTTTACTCATTCTTTGTTGTGCTGTGCTAAATAAACTAGTTGGTCATTGTGCTACTGAGTTTCACATTGATTTTTAAAATCTAACCCTCAAAATTATTCATTTTATTATGTGCCCCATTGCAACCTTCCTGTGTATTGGTCTCCAGACTTTGCCTCACCAGCTTCATGTGTTGTGGAGTTTGGATTGTAGATTGATGGTACCAAGAATTTAGATCTGAAGGTCATTTTTAGCAGAGCAATATAAGCACTGACAGCTATGAGATTACAGTAAGTCATTGAAGTTAATCAGGGCACTTGATACCACTTCGAGTAAATTAACATATGCAAGAGCAGTTGCTCTGTGGAAAAACTTCATGACAGTGAAAAGGCTCGTGTAAATACAACATACCACTGCAATCACTATTTGAAATTAATACAATTCCCAAAACAGAGCATAATATCTCTGATAAAGGCTTAAATAATTTCAAAAGTTTCTGTAACTTGTGAATACTTTCTGGCACACAATAAAGGACTGCCTTGGAGTATCCTCATGGTGTTTCAAATTTCACATATACCAAGATTTATTGCAATAATTATTTTAAACTACTCAAAAGCTGGGTTGTCTTAGCCAGATATCAGACGTAGTTACTGATCTCTTGAGTAAAATAAAATAAAATGTTATTAAACATTGTACAAGGTGAATGGTTTAAGTTTCTAGCAGAAACATAGGGTATACAAAAATGTTTTCATATAGAATATTATATGATTACATACGGTTTAGCCAATAAAACATAGGTTTAAATATATGAAAAGGCCAAATACTTGGATTCCTTCTAAAGAACCAAAAGTAGTAATCTTTCCTCTTTACATTTTAGCACCCCAGGCACTATTTTATCTCTTCTTTACCAGGCTCTCTAGAGATGAGCCTTGGGGTGGCATGTCAATGTTGGGGGTGAATTCAATAGCCCAGTTCAGATGCATCTACACCAATGCACGCAGCGCGGGCACCAAACAGGAGGAGCTGGAAGCCATTGTGCAGCGGGACGGCTGTGACTTAGTCGCTGCCACAGGAACATGGTGGGATGACTCACTGGATTGGAGTGATGCAATGGATGGCTATAAGCTCTTCAGAAGGGATAGGCAAGGAAGGAGAGGTGGTGGGGTGTCTCTGTGTGTTAGGGAGTGTTTCGATTGTATAGAGGTCAACGATTGTGATGATAAGGTCGAGTGCTTATGGGTAAGGATGAGGGGGAAGGCCAATGAGGCAGATATCCTGCTGGGAGTCTGTTACAGACCACCCAACCAGGATGAAGATGAAGCATTCTACAAGTGGCTGGCAGAAGTCTCACAATCGCTGGCCCTTGTTCTTGTGGGGGACTTAACTCACCAGATGTCTGCCGCAAATACAACACAACAGAGAAGAAACAGTCTAGGAGGTTCCTGGAGTGTGTGGAGGATAACTTCCTGACACAGCTGGTGAGTGAGCCTATCAGGGGAGGTGCCCCGCTTGACCTGGTGTTTACAAACAGAGAAGGACTGGTGGGAGATGTGGTGGTTGGAAGCTGTCTTGGGCTTAGCAACCATGAAATGATAGAATTCTCAATTCTTGGTGAAGTAAGGAAGGAGTGGGGTCAACAAAACCACTACCAGGGACTTTGGGAGGGCAGGTTTTGGCCAAGAGAGATCCTTGGGAGACAGTCCTGAAGGACAAACGGCTCCAGGAGGGCTGGACATTCTTCAAGAAGGAAATCTTAAAGGCGCAGGAGCAGGCAGTCCCCATGTGCCCCATGTAAGACAAGCTGGCGGGGAAGATGACTGGCCTGGCTGAACAGGGAGATTTTGCTGGGACTCAGGAAAAAAAGGAGAGTTTATCACCTTCGTAAGGAGGGGCAGGCAACTCAAGAAGAGTACAATGATCTCGTTAGGTTATGCAGAGATAAAATTAGAAAGGCAAAAGCCCAGCTAGAACTCAATCTAGCCACGTAGCCACCCTCACTACAAGAAGGACATTTCGTTGCTGGAGCATGTCCAGAGAAGGGCAATGAAGCTGGTGAGGGGTCTGGAGAGCAAGTCTTACAAGGAGTGACTGAGGGAAGTCATCACACGGGATGACCGCGTTGTGTCTTGCATACTTGGGCAGGTCGTTTGTTATTGGGTGCCCTTGTCAAGTGCCATATTCAAGGTTCCATTCAGGTATCCGTTGTTCAGGCAACCCTGGCCTGAGCCATTTTTGCAGTTCACCCCAAGTCATCTCTGCATAGATAAGGATCTGTCAAGGTGAGACGAAGCTGAGTTGATTCACAACTCCCTGCATCTCGCCTTTGTGCTCTGAAACTGGTCTATCCAGGTGATATTTACCACTATGCCTGTGCCGTAGCTCTGCTCTGCAGGCCTCTGCACCAAGAAATGTTTAAGACAAAGTACACGCGTCGGTCCACCACAGTAACTAGCAACAGAATGAAAGGAAATGGCCTCAAGTTGTGCCAGGGGAGGTTTAGACTGGATATTAGGAAAAACTTCTTTACTGAAAGAGTGGTCAAACATTGGAATAGGTTGCTCAGGGTGGGGGTGGAGTCATCATCACTGGAGTTGTTCAAAAAACATGTGGACGTTGGCACTTCAGGACATGGTTTAGTGGGCATGGTGGTGTTGGGTTGACGGTTGGACTTGATGATCTTAGAAGTCTTTTCCAGCCTTAATGATTCTGTGATTCTCTGGTTCTCAACTATCTAGAGAAAAATCATAAGGAATGTAAAGGTGTAACCTTATTTCCAAAGCAGACATACAACAAGTCTAATACTAATATCTGCATGCAGAACAACAGCATTGCAAAACCCTCAGAAAATACACACTTTAGGAAGTTCTCCATAACTCAATAAGAAATATTTAACTATACTCAGCTGTGGATATTTTGCCCTGGGTCTTTATTGGATATAAAAGCAGAAAGAAAGCTTGAGAGAACAAAGGTATTCTCAACAGGTTCACCACGTATAATCAGAATAACATGCGAACTTAAGAAGGATTTTGTAATTACTGTTGCTACTTTTCTGGAAAGCTAATAAAGGTAAAGAAGTTTCACTCTGTAAAAATAATCCCAGTAGAACACACAAAAGTTAGAAGTATCACAATGAAGCAATATATTTTATTAAACTATTTTGCAATATCATTTTATTCCATGAGCTGCAGGCTCAGATTGCTTTTGCAGCCACCACTGAAAGCAATTCAATTATATATTTACAACAGTATTTATCAACCAACTCTCTGTTGCTCAACAGAGTTCTGATTAGAAGCACAACTGCTTCCTTTCAAAGAGTGTCAGAGAGGTGTACAATTTCATTGCTGCCTGGTCTCTGTTATACTGATGTCAAAGATGTTGAAACTGAGATGTAAGTGGCTGAATTGACAAAGGCCTTGTATTCTAGATTTATTCATATATTCTTATTCTAATTTTAGAATAACTCTAGAGTCAGCACATGCTTGCTCTCTAACCCACAATCTCTAACCACAATTTTCCATCTGCAGGGTGGAAAAGCCTTTTAAAAATCTTGCTCAATTTCCTGCAAACACAGGACTGTTCTGTGGGAAAAAATTTTCCTGATGCTTATATCTACAGTCAGTGAGAAGTGTGGGAACTCCATAGCCAGTTTTGCATCTTGCCAGTCCTTGATGCTTGGAGGGAATTTAAGCTATCATATCATCACACCTGTATTGCATTTTCATGGAATACCTTCACTTAACCTTCTCACTCCGTAATGCCAACCTTCTGCAAAGGCTTGTGACTGATTTAATATCTCCCCCATAGCAGAACTGCATCTTTTCACTTACTTAATCTTTTTCCAAAAGCTGCTGCTTCAACATCTTGACCTTTTGATCATTTTTCTCTTTATATATTTTCAGATTTTCTGAAGTAGAGCCTAGAACTGTTGCAGATACCATTTGCAACAGCCATGAACATTAAGACGCTGATACCCTCTTTCTGTGTGCACTCACAACAGCTTTGGTCTTTACCTAGGTATTTTTACATAGCAAAATCGTGAATCACTTGCTATCTGGTATCACCTGTCCTTGGCTCTGTATTGCTGATTTCCTTTTCCTCTTTCCTGTCAAAGGACCTCAAGCCAGACAGAAATCTGAGGGAATTTTGCAGGTGCACTTTGATCCGATCCAGCTTTCGATGGTAAAATGAGGTTTTATAACAACCCAGACCAGCACAATTGAATTCTTACACAGAGAAAACAGAGCTCTGTTTTGCAAGAGGTAAATAAGAGGGTTTGTAAACAAGACTCAAGGCTCTGAGAAACCTGATGTAGTTGAAGATGAGTCTGCTTTTTCAGGGGGGTTGGACTAGGTGACCTTTGAAGGTCCCTTCCAACACAAACTATTCTATGATTCTATGATTCTAAGACTCCTGCCTGTCTAAACTATTCTTGCATGGTCCTTCAGTCCGGCCCTAAGTCTGGTAATTTCCTGAAACTTCCTGAGTTCTAAAAAAACTGGACAGATCTAGCAGGTCCCTATGAATTGTTTTTCAGGCCCTTCCTTCCAAGTCCTAGCTGTCTAACTGCTCCCTGATCTTCACAGGAGTTGCCTCTGCCAAGTCCCTTCTCAAACTGCAGATTTCCTACTTGGTGTGTTTCCTTCACATCCCTCATTTATCCCATACTGCACTACATGAGCATTACTCAGCACTGCATACTCAGGGAAGATAAAAGTACCCCACCTTGGAGAAGGGCTCATAAAACCAAATGCAAATCAGCCATGGCAAATCAAATGGACAATTCCAGCAGAATTACCACACCTAGTTAGACATAGAAAGACACCATCTAGTGCAGCAAGCATCAAATTGCCTCCCCAGCAGAAAAGTACACCACTAAATTGTGCCTATTTGATTAATTTTACTGAAAAAAAAAATCTTATTGCTGTCATCATGGCCAGTTTGTCTTCACCTTTCCACATCAATGGTTTTCCCTTGTATTTCAAATGCAGTTCAAATCATTGCTCCCTGAATTGTGGGCTTCTCAATCTACCTCAGCTTTTTGCTGCCTTGCCTTTACAATTTCTCCCCCTCTTTGTTCAGTCCATATTGCCTGATAAGCAATCTGCTTGTCCTTTTAGGCTTTCAAAACCATATCCTGCTATCTTTCAGATTTCTTCCATGTACCTGTGTATAACTAAAGCAGCACCACCACCAATCCAATCACTACTCCTCCATAAAGTTTATTTCCTGTAAAAGTCCTAGACCACCTTCTCCTGAAAGCATTCAGAAACCAAGTGGCAGAAGGTCTCTACTAAAGCCCAGTGTGATCAAAGCACTTTGGATCTCACAGACAGTGAACTGATGTCACTATTTATCATGATGGCTGCCTTTTTAATCTCTTCTCAGCTCTGTTGTCTCTGTAGAAAGAGAGAGGGTGACTTCTCAGGCTCGGGTAACAAGCAGTCTAAGTAAAAAAGGCTTAGGAGAGAAGACGACCTGTTGTGCAGTGGGAATAAGCATTTGAGGGTCAGAGATTGGAGCATATTTTGCAGATATTAGCAATTAGGGTTAGAAAGAATCTTTCAGACTATACCAATATTTGTTTATAAATTTCATATGGATTGAGAATTGAAATGTTTTGTTTGAAACTTCCTGGCTTCAACAAAATTTCCATAATCCAGTATAGGGTCGTTATGTGTTCCATGGTGATGGCTCAATGCACTGGTTGAAAATAGGTGCTCCATGTATTACAAAATCGCAGAATCACAGAATCATTAAGGTCAGAAAGGACCTTCAAGATCATCAAGTCCAACCATTAATCCAGCACCACCGTGTCCCCTAAACCATGTCCTGAAGCGCCATATCCACACGTTTTTTGAACACTTCTAGAGATGGTGACTCCATCACCTCCCTGGGCAGCCTGTTCCAGTGCTTGATCACTCCCTCGGTGAAGAAATTTTTCCTAATATCCAATCTAAACCTCCCCTGGCGCAACTTGAGGCCATTTCCTCTTATTCTATCACTAGTTACTTGGGAGAAGAGACCAACACCCTCGTCGCCACAATCCCCTTTCGGGTAGTTGTAGAGAGCGATAAGGTCTCCCCTCAGCCTCCTCTTCTCCAGATTGAACAACCCCAGTTCTCTCAGCCGCTCCTCATAAGACTTGGGCTCCAGACCCCTCACCAGCTTTGTTGCTCTTCTCTGGACATGCTCCAGCACCTCAGCATCCTTCTTGTAGTGAGGGGCCCAAAACTGAAAACAGGATTTGAGGTGCAGCCTCACCAGTGCCGAGTACAGGGGCACAATCACTTCCCAGCTCCTGCTGGCCACAGTATTTCTGATACAGGCCTGGATGCTGTTGGCCTGCTTGGCCACCTGGGCACACTGCCGGCTCATGTTCAGCTGTCAACCAGCACCCCCAGGTCCTTTTTCGCTGGGCAGCTCTCCA
>NW_010545610.1:0-8500 GCF_000687285.1 Phaethon lepturus
CACCATCATCATATGCCAACTCATTAGCAATCATGGCCTGGAAAGACAGAGAGGGACCAAACGGTGGATGAATTGGCTGGCCAACTCCAGCAATACGAAGAAAGTCTCTCTTCCTCCCTACGGGCCTGCATCTCTGCTGTAGAGAAACTGTCCCGGGAGTTCCGGCAATTCAAAGAGGATATGCCCGACCCTCCACCCGTACGGACCAGTGTATCAGCCATTAGGAGTAAGCACTCTTCTGTTCAAGAGAGAGGGGGGGAGTGAGCAAATGGCTGTGTGGTGTTTAGCTACCTGCCAGGTTAAACCACAACACAGATGTACAACCCATCCTTGAATTTATTGGGATACCTATGGACTTCCTCCCCATCTCTCCATGCACAAAACTGTCCTAGAAGAGCTGTTATTTTATTGTCCCAGGATAGTACTTGCTTCATTATACCCTGATAAAGAATAGATACCTTGATTTCAACACACAAATAAGAGCTAGCACCAAAGCTGATGAGGGTGGGATTCTTTTCAGCCAACATTAGTTGATTAAAAGATAGGTATCTATAGTCTAAGCAAATTTTCTCAGCTGCTTCTAGTCAGAGAGAGACAGACACCCAGGCTGCAACTCTTCTATCTCAGGCTGCAGTTGCCAAAGCAGTGTAAATCACTGTAAGGCTGTAGTGTCACCAACAGTGGTAGTCCCCAACCCTCTTCCAGTTGTGACAGCATTCTCACCACTTGTCCTGTACCATCACTTTTCACTATTAATCCTCAGAGCATCTACAAAACACATACACAAGATGAGCCTGGGAATACATTAGTCTAGTGCATATCAAAGATCATGAGCTCAGCAGAGACAGGGGTTTCATGGTACACTGCAGTCTCTCCCTTCCCGTTTTATTCCTTTCATTCCTCATTAAACCAGCAGAGATAACTTTTTCTCTCTGCACTATATGCTCTATCTGCCCAGCTTCTCTTAAACTATTTAACTAATTCACCTAATTAGAATAAAACCAGAGGAATTGCTTTTAACTTGTTTTTTCTTGAAATTTGACAGCCTTTATCAGCCAAAAAAGGGACATTTTTGCCTGAAAGCTTGTCCATCTTTTCTGTGTACATCAACCATTAACAGAAAACACTATCTTTAACTGCCTCTTAGGGCCTTAAAATATATATATAAAAAAATTACTAATTCTTTTTGCACAGTGCTTTTGATCACAGGCCTAATTCTTCCTCACTTACAGGTGGATATATAAGCACAGAAACAGGATGTACAAAAGCTCTGCTTAAAGCAGTACAAATCCCAAAAGCTAATATTACTGGTGCAATGAACTCAGACCGAATGCATATGTGAGACCAAAACTGAAAAAGTCTACCCAATGAAAATCAGGAACTCTTAACTCAAACTGAATCATCTGTGATAAAAATTCAGTAATATTGTAAAAATGAATTCTCCTTTAACCACATGTTTACAGTTCCCTTTTGAAGAACAGCAACAGTTCCCTTTGTATCAACCCTATTCCAGTTATGCCATACACTTTCTCAGAAAGTTTTATTGAATTAAAATATCTTCCTAATAAAAAATGCACATTACTGAAATATTAAAGACCAAAAAGATCACAGAATTCTTACTTTCACTGTTTTAGAATATTAAAGAAAATGTATTTTAATATTTTAACAAAAGCAATAAAGAAAAATGCTGGCATAGAGTTCCACCAATGACAGTATACTTCACAGAAATTAGTTTTCCCAGTCATAGGAATGGAGGAAGACAGTGTATTGGAACCTGTATCTCAATCCTGTTACTAGATATTGAAATACAGACATATATAATGGCTTCCATTTATTTTATGTATAAGAGGTACAATATACAACAATTTCTCCCAACTAGGAAAAAAAAATTTTTACCCAATAACCAGAAATAAAATGGACCCAAAAGCACATTACACATTTAATAAAGAATCATCAACACTTAACTGAAAAAGTTTTATTCAGTAATTCAGTTCCATTTCTTACCTGTCTCTACTGGCAGGGATTTATACTGCCAAAACCCATTTGCTACAAGATTTCCACTTTATCAATCAAGTGCTTTTATTATGCAAGAACTTATGCCCTTGAGTAAAATAATTCATATAAACAACACTATTGCAATAAATTAGATTATATATATATAAATATTTGTAAGAACACCAATGTATTCCTCTACCCTCCTCTGGGATAGGAGCTAAGTGCACAAACTACAAGAGAGCACTCCTGTAAATCACCCAGCCTCAGGGGAGGGCAATGGTGGGGAACAGCCTCCACTAGATGTTTTTTAGAAATTACATTTCTGTGTTTTGAATTCTCACAAGCTTCTTCTGTACAACATTGGCCATTGAGCTAGTAAAAGTTAATATTGATGAAAATGAAATAGTGCATATGACTGCATTATTTTTAAGATAAACCATATGAGAAAATCTCAAGGAAGATATGCCGGAGCTCATGTGCCCTTGAGTCAGAAAAAACTCAGCAGCCCAGCATATAAAAACCCTTATGCCATTCCAAGAAAAGGAAAGAATTAACTATGCCTGTCAGATGTGAACTTGGATACTGCGGGTGAACTTTGTATCTTATGAACAAGTACTAGCACAAAGCAGCTTAGACTGGTAAAAATGCCCTACAGTCTCCACCTTTTCTGATCCCATGCTATGAGATTTATTCAAAATATTTTATTTCAGCCTTAGAATAACTGTATTTAAATATAAAGTACAGTAACTTTTACTCAAATCCTCTCTGTGTACTCCGAAGTACAGTTCCCTAGGAAAAGTGGCCTGAAAGTCAAATCATGGCCAGCTATGAGCTGACAGTATGAGCTACTGCAGCTCCACAAATAAATAGAGAATGAAATGATTCAGCAGTTCTACAATTTGTTTAACGGCATGGAGTATTTTGCTGTTAGCAATCACATTCTCTCTCAGATCATTTCTTCACTCCTAGGTGTACATCTTCTGAAACTGTAAACAATTATAAAAAGAGGCCTTGATCTTGACCAGATACTATTCTGATGCGGGTAGAAGGGCTCACAGGAGAGGGAGACTGAATTCCATGATTTATTAACTTTCAGTAATATGTGGTCTTTATACCAGTAATCCCTCATATCAGTAGATTCATAGAATAATGATGTGAAGGGACTTCTGGAGGTCTTCTGCTCCAGCCTCCTGTTGAAAGTCAGGCTAGCTTCAAAATTAAATCAGGTTGTTCAGGGCCATGTCCAAGTAAGTTTTGAGTATCTCCAAGGGTGGAGATGCCACAGCTTCTCTGTGCACCTGCTCTAGTGCTTGTGACGGATGCACTCGACCCCTTAACCAAACTAGCGGTAGTTTGGTACAGGCTCCAAAGGAGGTAAAGGCCTAAGCCGTAGCCGGGCCAAGAACTCCTCTAGTTCCAATCTATCCTCTGAAAACCCACAAAGGAGCAGAGTGACACAGTGATCATCGATGCATATGAACTTGGAACACTGATCATGTGATTGACATATGAATAGCAGGTGGCTTTTCCAAGACTCATTTATCAGGGAACAAAGTTAGTTGTGGGTACAAGGAGTCTCATGTTTACCTTTCCCATCACATGTAATTTGACTACAAGCCAACTACTTTATTCCATAAATATGATAGCCTAAGTGAGCCGCCTTTGAGCTGTTCCTGCTAGGCAGAGTGGCTGCATGGCAGTGATCTCCCCTTGAGCTGGGACGCCTCTCAAGGTTGCTCCTCAAGGCAGAGAGACCTTTTACCACTGGCAGATCTTTGGTAAGCAACCGATACCACGCATAACCTTGTAGAATGGTAACTTTGATTTTGATTTGGTAACTTTGTTTTTGTCTTGGTAACTTTGAATCATTGTTCAAATGATTGTGCTGTACAGTAATAGAGTGAACCTTACCATCAAACTTTGTTAAGTCGCACTTTTACTACATCATATTAAAACCACTTTTGCTAATAGCTTTGATGGTGATTCTTTAAGCGATCTAAATCACCCATTCATGACAAATTGCCCTAGTCAGCAGGATCCTAAATCAGGATTTGAGACAGTGCTTCACCACCCACAGTGAAGAATTTCTTCCTTATATCTCATTCAAATTTCCATTCCCTTTTCTGATTCCATCTTCTTTCTAATCACTCATTAGATGATGGAAGACAGGAATTAGATCTTCCCGCTTCCCTTGGCTTCCTCTTCCCAGCTGAGCAAACCCACAGAGTCTCCTTGTGCATTGTGGGTCCCAACCACCTGCTAAACTGTCAGTCTGTCTGTGTCTTTCTTCACTGGGTGGACAATGGAGTTCTATTCTGAAAGACTGTACATGGACCAAGCACTAGGGAAGTCTAGAACATTTAGTAAACATTTTCTTTATGTTTAGGCTAAACCACGACACTATCCCTATCAGAATAACACGCATCCCTTAAAACACCAAGTGGGATGTTAAGCACATTTCTGCGGGAGAAGGATGGACTTCACAACTCTATGAGAGTTATATTCCGAAGCCGTTTATTGTCTTGTCTGACTCCAATATATATCATAATTTTTGTTTAGTCACTGCGCACACACTCATGATTGGTTACAGCTTGTTACACACATTATTGCAATTGGCTATATACAAAATATCAGGCGCTGTCCATGCACCTCTCACACAGTCAGGATTCGCTGCTTGCAGGTGTCCATGCGCTCCTTTGCTTCCTCTTAGTTGTTTCCCACAGCTCCTTCTCCTCAAGGCCGAGCCGTGCAGATGTCCAGCTGTTTACCATCTTCTCAGTGCCACAGCTCCTTCTCCTTAAGGTCGAGCCCTTGCAGGGTGATCCCAACACATTTCAGGTGGTCATCTGTATTACTAAGATGTGATTTGTGATCTCTACAAAAATCCTCACCATATCTGAAATGGTAAGATTATCAAAGTACTGTGCATATGATATTTAGCATTTATAAGTTATCATGAAGTCATAGAAAGTTTGTCATGCTATGAGGGAGAGTGAACATCATGCAGGTGGCAATTCAGCCTTCTTTCTAGGGAAGAGCCAAATAGGAGAAATAACCATTACTCAAAGGTTTTATGAATTTCAATCCCAGACAGGGATTTGAGAAAGATTTAATGAATTTTCACAAATCGAAGTACACTAATATATTCTAAAGTAATTGATAAACCTTTGATGCAACAGAAGGCGGCACCCTGACATGGATTACTCTTGAGTTGGTCTCAAGAGACTATCCTCTCGATATGCAAATGTAGTGACCTCAACTCATTTAGAAATCTGGATGTTGTACACTTACAGGAGATGTATATTTTTTAAGTCAGAGTGTGATTTGGTTGATATTTTTCTGTTCTTTACAAGAAGGACATATATACATGTACAAAACCAAATAACATTCCTCCTTTACATTGTGTATCCTAACATTTAAAAAATAACTGGAATACTACAAAACTTTAATTCTTCTGACTACTCACTCTATATAGACGTTATGCTATAAGGAAAAGCTTTGTTCTGAATTTTACATGTAGTCAAATTATGCAACTGATAGGAGCAACACTTCATAAATTCTAATGAGGCCAGATGAGACCATGATGATAAATGGAACTAAAGGGATGCCATCAACCAGAACAACATTCTGTTTTAGAAAGTGTTTGAAAGTGACTGCAGATATACCACTAATCTTCCTACCAGTTTTTGTGCAATTACTACCACAGTGTAGCTTTCCTTTTTTATGCTTTCCTCTCTCCTATTTTTACCTCATATCCATGCAAGTGCACAACCCTTCTAAGTGACAAGATATGTGGGGAAATCTGTGAGAGCAGTTACATATGAAATGGTGCGCAATGCATAAACTATATGGGAAAATGCTTTTAATTCCTTTAAAAGTAATTTTTCCTTTGGTCATTTTCAACTTTAGTCCTTCTAGACGTAATAAACAACTACAAAAGGATTAAAAGGTACATATAGAAAGTATAATTTTTCTCTTTGAAGCTGGATGTATGCCTTTATACCCTTCTGTATATGGAGGGGTTAAAAGACGGAATTTTGGTCCATGAGAACACCGCAGTTAGTTAGCACAGTGAGAAAAACAGATATCTGGGTGAGAAGTAGATAACAGGCTGGGTGAGAGAAACCAGATGATTTCCCACAGAGATAAGAAAGTTAAACAATACTAGGGGAGGACGTGGAGGGAGGAATCCTTGCAACATCCTGCTATTGGCTTAAGCATGATTGATAATATGCCGTGTGTACAAAGCCTACAAACCAATAGATGGGATGGCTATGGTGTGTGCAGTGCGCCTGACCAGCGGGCGCATATGCCATAGGCTCCCTATGCTGAGAGTCAGCAACAGAGGCGTGTTTTGGCACTCGTTGGTCACGTGTGTCGAAACCCGCTCCTCTGCAAATGTATAAATACCAGGATTTCCCAAAGAGCAGTGGGACCGGTGTACGGCAAGGCCACCGTTGCCTCCGTGGGGACGCCCACATAAAGCTGGCACCTACCGACTGCTGGGCTGAGCGCACGGCGCAAGACGACACAAGAATGTATGGATGGACCATCTTCCTCACAGTCCTTGGGTCAGTAAGACAATCGCTTTGCAAGATACCCTTAGTGTAACGCATGCTTGTAGTTAATAAAATGCTTATTGCTTTTTCCTTGTAGTCCGTGTATACGTGTCTACCCTTCTCGGGAATCCTCGAAACCACCCTAGGACACCTTCGTAAGGTTTTATAAGGTAGGTATACACCCACAATGTGATTTTTTTTATTTATGATACTGAGAAACATATCCATCTGAGTTTTTCCATGGTAATTAACATGACAATATCTGCCAAGGGTAATCATGTAGATTCTATTTAAATTCAAGTTTTAGATATCTCCGGATACATGGAATCTTAGGAGGATATACATTTTCTGGTCAAATGTTTATTTATTTATAAATGTAGTCAAGACATTATTTAAAATCAAAGAGAAAATAATTATCAGAGGAAAAAAGATCATTGACTTATATAGTCCTTTTTATCCAACAAAACCTCTAGACTGACAGATTCTGAGCCAAATTCACATCGAATGCAATTCCATTCACCTCATTTGAATTACAATGGCGTGTATTGGGACCTAAGCTAGTCAATATATGTATATATGTACATCTGTAATAATTTAATGTGATTTCCTACCTCTCACAACTGAGGTGAAGCCACCTGTGGAGTACATCTTTGTTAACTGGCACGTGAGCCCCTACATAATACTTGATAGCTCAGTGGGACACTTTATGCTCTTTATAGGCATTCAGTATTACATGTCTCAAAATATTTTTCATGGATTATTACACTTCAAAAATCATGCACAATAACATCTTTCTAGAAGATAATAGGAAATGTTTTCTACAAGAAAAATCAGAGCGTCTGTACCAATGCCAGTGTTATGGCAAAGGAACCCCATTTTAACTTATGCTGCTATAGTATACCCTGTGGTGATGAAGGATAACCACATCCTGGGGTGCATTAGCAAGAGTTTTATCTGCAGTAATTATTCCCCTCTGCTTGTGAAGCCACATCTAGATAAGTATGTCAAATTTTTCCCCCCCTCACCACCACCTAGTTATAAGGAAGAAATTCTTCACAATAAGGCCGGTGGAATATGGGAATGGTTGCACAGGGAAGCTCTGGGATCCCCATCCCTGGAGATATTAAAATCTTGACCGAACAAGGCCCTGAGCAACTTGATCTAACTATAAAAGTTGGGCCTACTTTTAGAAGGGGACAAAATGAAATGACCTGAAGGAGTCCCTTCAACTGTAAATTATTCCATTATTCTTTTGCATTGTCACAGTCTTGTGCAGAAACGCCCTTGCAAGCTTTAAGCTAGTGAGCTTTGAATGAAGGGCAATCTATATGCATCACAGTCCACACTGTAGGATGACCTCAAGCATGTTTATGGTTCATTCAGAGCATCATAGTGATGTACTAGACTCCAACAGAAACTACTATTTTAAATGTCTTCATTATGTCTACAGTATACTGGAGCCAGTGATGAGAAGGCATACTGATGGAAAGACTCCATCTGCATAAAGGAAACTCCCACAGCCTTAAATTTTTTTTTTTTTTTTCTGAACAGATCACCCTTAGAGGATTTCCAGGCACAGAAATAAGTGTGTTGGTTATATGAGGTAATTGGTGATGTCAAGATTGGAGGCAGCCTGGGCTGCAGTGATCATGTACTGGTGGAGTTTGCAGTCCTAAGGGATATGGGGCAGGCGAAGAGTAAAGTCAGGACCCTGAATTTTAGGAAAGCAAACTTCCAGCTCTTCAGGGAGTTAGTCGGTAAGGCCCCCTGGGAAACTGCTCTCAGGGACAAGGGAGCAGAACAGAGCTGGCAGATCTTTAAGGATGCTTTCCACAGAGCGCAAGAGCTCTCGATCCCCAGGTGTAAGAAATCAGGAAAGGAAGGCAAGACACCAGCCTAACTGAGTCGAGACTTTCTGGTCCAACTAAAGGGCAAGAAGGAAATGC
>NW_010545611.1:0-5662 GCF_000687285.1 Phaethon lepturus
ACTTGATGATCTTAAAGGTCTTGTCCAACCTCAATGATTCTGTGATGCTGTGATTCTGTGAATTTTATACTATCTTCTCTTGCTAGCCACGTCTCCTGGCCAAGACAGCCATGCCGGTATGGAACACTTTCCTGCATCCGACCAGATCCTGCAAACCCTGAGTGAGCTGGCCAGGTCTTTTCAAGAGATGGCTGACCGCTGCCTGCTGGTTCTGCATTTGGAAGTCAGGTAAAAGCCCTGAATTTGATATTACGGGTGAGCTTGGGAGGCTATAGGTCAAGATTGCGTTCAGAGTACATGTTATGGCATCTGAGACAGATACACTTGCCTGCTGTAGCACCAACGGCCAGTCCAGAAATGCCAGATCCCATCACCGTGAATGGCCAAATGTGGGACAGATGCAGGATACCAAAATGGAATTTCCTAGGGAACTCAGTGTCTTATGTGTCAGAGAGGAGGAAAAATGCATTTTTGGAGGGCTTTGTCCTTAGAAAATTGCACAACGATGTTTTAATAGTCTAACCGTGTCTGCACATTTATTAGCCACTGCGCTTTGGATTGCAAATAGGAGCTTTTCTTGCTACTTTTCAAATAGTAACAGAAACTGGGAAACCAGCTGGATTTTTTTAAAGGGATGGATAATTTTATGATGTCTTTGACTTCACATGCAAAGATCAAAGGCAGCAAATCCCTTTCTTCAGGCTGCCAGCTGTCCACTCTGGGCCTGGGAAGACATTTTTCCCTTAAGCATTGTATCGGCCAGGTGTATTTTCATTGCTTCCCTTTGCTCTGAAGCATCAAATAGAAGTGAATGTCAGAGACAGGCAATGAGACTTGATGGACCATCAGTTTGTTCTGCCGTGACATATCCTGAGCCATACTGTGTCCTTGTGTATGTAGGCAGAGCTCTGGTGAAGTCAGTCTGTAGCTTTAAAAAAAAAAAACACATTAGTTATTGTCAGCAGTCCTTCAACCTGCTATCCATCATCTGATGGCCACTTGATTGTAGGCATCACAGATGAGCTGGGGTTTGAAGGATTCGAGAAAAAGATTGGTAAGGTATGGAAATGGAGCAGCTTTCCAGCTGCGATGTAATGCCAGGTGAGTCCGAGCTAAGCTGGACTCATGGTATGGGCACCAGCCTGAATGGGTTTCTGGCCTCAGTCCTGTGGCTTTCTATCACACTTGGGTTACGCAGAAATAAGTGCAAATGTAATTCAGGAGAAAAAATTGCTGTCATTTTAGAGCAGACCACTGGCCACCTCCTGTAGTTCTTCTCCCAGGAGCCCCTGTTTGACGCTGTAAATACAGGAAAGCACGTTACTCTGTGGAACGGGGGGAAAGGATTGAGAAAAGGAGATGCTAACGACTAGGAAAATCCCCAGTGGGGTGGGAGCTTCCCCATATTCATCTCTCTGCATTTGCAACCACCCGCAGTAACAGAGGAAAATCCCCTCTGATGGCTGTTGCTAGCAAGTTTCTGAGATTCCTACCCCAGCTCTCCGGATCCGTGCCGCTGCCAAGGTGCATAGCACAATGTCTATTCACTCACAGAAACCCCGTGCTTTAAACAGGCACTCAGAGCACGTTTGTAAAGAGCCTGGGCATTTATCCGGCCTCTTGCTGTTGCGGGTGCAGTCTAAGAAAACACCAGCGAAGAGCAAAGCGGATTTGAGACGAGGCAGTTATCCCCTTGTATTTCTCCTCCCTTAAGCCCCCCGTTCATTCACAGCTCTGCCAGAGGCAGGTTGGCACCAACCCGGCGTTGGCTTCTCCTCCTCCAGTACCGTGTGGACATGACCTGAGGACAGTGGTCACGGAGATCCTGCTCCTTGGTTTTACATCTACTTCCTTAAAGGGAATCTGTTGGCTCCATCAGATCATTAAACATTCCTTTTGTTACAAATAACCATAGAGTTCTAGATTAATTAATGTCTGTTACAGTATTTTCCTATAGAAAGCCCTATATAGAATTATATAGGAGCAGGCACTAAAGAGTACAAACAGAAGTTTTTGCTCTTGGAATTGCCCTAAATTGAACTTGCTTTTCAAGTGACCACCTCGTGATGGCCACCTCAAGGATGTTTTCCAGGAGGACAGGGAACACAAAAGCCAGGGCTTACCCATCACAGCTTCTCCCACCCCAACACAACTCCTCACTGTTCGGGTCAGTCTGGTGTGAACTTCTGTCTCAGTGTGCTGATCCGGAGTTATGCATCGAATGCAAGGGATATGTCACCCAGGCTGTGATTTGGCAGTGTTTCCCTGACAGATGAAATTCAGAAGAACCCATCCAAACTCCTGTCCCCATTGAGTGACATGGATGAAACCCAAGAATTACAAAAGTAGGAGGTTTGCTATTGACTTTGTCAGACATAGCACTTTTCCTCTATAGGTTCGAGAGAAATTACTTAATTACAGGTTTTTTGCAGAACGCTAGTAGGTGACTTGAGTGCACAGAATTTCTCCTTTGATGGAGGGATGATGGTTGGGCATGATTCCTACAGCCCTACCAGGCAGGCAAACAGAAAAGAAAAAAGTTGCAATAGTGTTAAAAACTTGGGAATAGATGCAACCTTGGCCTGCTCATTATCGTTTCATGTCCCCTGGCTCGCTCCCTCCTGCCAGTTGTAACTGTTATTAGGTCTTTATGGTATGTAGAAGTGTTTTAAGCATCAGTATGGAAGTGCTGCTGAGCCAGCATGTGTGAAGTTGGAGAACCTGGTGATAAGGCACTTGGCCGCTTTATTGGGATGATGTAGGTCAGATCTGTTAATGAAGGGTCCTTTGTATTCGCCTCTCAAGATAGGACAATATGTCAAGAGGAGGGTGTGTTTAATGCAGACATAACCACCCTTTTCTTAAAAGTATTGTTATTTTTCACTTGCTTGAACATTGGAAGGAAAATAAGGCGGCAATACTTTGCATAGCCACCGATATTTTAACATTAGGGTTGTTGCACTGTAACATCTCTCTCTTCTGTCTCACAGAGTTCATTGCTTCCACTACCTGATCCCGCTGGCTAAACAAGGGAACTACGCCATCGTCGCCAACGTGGAGAGTATGGACTATGACCCTCTCGTCGTCCGGCTCAACAAGGACATCAGTGCTATCGAGGAAGCCATGAGTGCCAGTCTCCAGCAGCACAAGTTCCAGTACATCTTCGAAGGTCAGGCATTTACCATAAGAATTTGGTTCTTACAAAATGATTTTTCATTCTCATCCCAAAGCTCAACCTTACTCCTTCTGGCCATAAGGCAAGCAGACTCTGGTACTGTTGCCACCTACAGCAGATTGATAAGTGAGACCCATGCAAAGATGGGGCACTCAAAAACCCTGATGCCTCCATACCATTTCTGAGTATATCTGGCTGCATAGGAGAAACAGGCCCATGGTGAGTAAGAAAGCAGTGAGCTGATGTATGTGCGGGACAGTTCTTCCTCAGGAAGCCGTAGGGCATATGTATATATTACAAGCACAGCTCTATTATGGTGCAGTTCCTATCCGAAGTGTAGCCATTCCGTTTCTAAAATTAAATTTAGAGAACATTAGCTCTTCTGATGTCTCATCTGTCATGATTACCTTGGAGAATATAAATCATGTCTTGGTTCATCTCCTCTGTATTTATTTGTGGCGCTGATGCACAGTTCTCTTGCCTGCGTGCCAGGATATGTGTCCTTTTATGTGGTCATCGTTCAAAGTCAGGAGAAGGTGGAGGCTGGAGATGCACCCCATTGCCCAGTATAATATGTCAGCAGGGCTGAAGGCTTTGCAAGACTGGCTAGCCTGAGTTTGGCCACTGCTTACTGGTTGTAGAGGAGGCTTTCAGTATCTGTGTACTTCCCCCCTGTAACCATGTAGCTACTGATGGAGCATTTTTTAATCAGAGGTTTTCTGAGCTGCATGGATCCATGGCAAACTGAGTGATCACCAGCATCTCGTAGAGCTCCTCCTACAGCTCAGGTCTACTGTGCCTGTCCAAGGAGACAGTGAAACGGCTCCAGACTGAGCCATGGGGACTCTTTACATCTCACTAAGCCCTAAGGTTGAAATCCATACATTAGGGTCTTCACGAAATGTAGGCACCTTTTAAGCCCAGTTTGGGCATTTACATATACGCTGTGCTGGTTGCCTGTACATGAACGTGTTTTCCTAATTCAGCCTTTTAATCGATGTCAAGTCTTGTACAGACCCGTGTACTGACTGAATTAGGCTGGTTTTTTTTCTATTTGGAGTGTGACATGAATGGATACATCATTTTGGGGGTGGCTGTGACTTTTAGCAGCTGGCTCTGTCCTTCGGCAGCAGAGGGAAGATGGAGACATCATTCAGACACAAGAAACTGTTTAGGACTGATCAGAGAGAGGCTGCACGTCAAGTGCATTGACATGCAGATCATTTCTGCTCTTGTGGACTGTGAGTTTACCAGGGAGAAATATCACCCTTGATAACAGATTAAAATACCGTCGTTTTGTAGGAGCAGTAGCGGTCCATTGTTCTGCCCAGACAGAGAGAGGGACTGAAAGGGACATTATGCAAAGCCTGATTATAAATCTGGAAGTGCCCTGGAAATACCAGTGGCTATGATAATGCAACTTTGGGGTTTTTTTAGCGTTTGCAGCAGTTTGTATTTTTACTAAAGAAGGAAACCTTGAGGAAAGTCCTCCTCAAATGCACAGCGGTATTGATACTGAGGGCTGTGTCCATGTACAGTCCAGTGTATCTCCTGTTCCAGTTCACATGGACCACTTCAGAGTGCCGATTCATGGGTTTTATAATGAATTACTGTCACTAAGTGTCTTCCTCCTGTGATTTTATTGCATGTTTCCCCCCTCACGCTTGCAGGTTTGGGCCACCTTATTTCCTGCATTCTTATCAACGGCGCCCACTACTTCAAGCGCATCAGTGAATCTGGCATCAAGAAGATGTGTAGGAACATCTTCATCCTCCAGCAAAACCTGACGAACATCACCATGTCCCGTGAGGCTGACCTGGACTTTGCAAGGTGAGCATAGAGCCCCATCTTGTGTTTCTAACTATTTTGATGTCCACTTGTACAGAGGTAGCTCCTTCCAAAAGTTTCACCACTCATGCATGCAACTGGATGGATAGCAAGTTAAACCCATGGCAGTGTTAATAAGTGTTCCCCTTTGATGAGCAACCTTCAGAGCAACGAGGATCACTTGAGCTTAGCATGAGCTCAAAGTGGAGGTCCCACTAAAGCATCTGTGCTTGAGGCTTCCTCTTGGTGTGGTTCTCCTAAGACCAAAACCCAGGCAAGGAGAAGCTTTTAGGTATAAGTCTTGGGTGGAACTTAAACTGGGTGAATCTGGGGCCTGCATTCATGCCCAGGTAAGTAGTACTTTGGTTTGTTGAAGGCTTAAACTTTTATCACCTACAGGAACAGTGTGTGTGAACCTCAGGGATGTCAGATGCTTTCTTCCTTCAAGTTCTGTCACTCTTAAGATAGTAGTAATAGCAAAATAAAAACAAAACTGGACATGATAGATCCCCTGCAAGTTTCTCACTGGTCTTGCTCTGCTTTATTCATTAAAAGGGGATCATTGGAGGAATAAGCAAACACTAAACAGTGTGTGCTTTGCACGTGGACCTAGGGTGCTGACTACCAGTAGCTGTATTGGCTGATCCTGTGCGGCAGCAG